>NW_028295250.1:0-249000 GCF_964341445.2 Mesoplodon mirus
AACCATATAGAGAGTAGCTGTTAGGGATTTGGAGGGGCACATGTCACTCTTATTTCCCGGGAGGAAGAAGAATTAACCAAAGTCTCAGCCAACCCCTGGGAACCAGTGTAGGTCCTGAACCAAAATATGAGACTGGCGTTAATCTGACAAAAAACGAGTTAAAAAAAGGAGCTATAGGCCAGAGCAATTCACCAACTGGCAGAGTAATAAAGGACAACTGTCATCCAAAAATTTGTTGAGGGAAGGCAAAGAGGCAGACTTGAAAGTGAGGCAGAATTGCAGGAAACGGATTTCAAGAGGTACGTTGGAATCGCCTTTAAAGCACAGGAAGAGGGGCACAACTTCGACAATGATGCACTTGTCCAAAAAGGGCGTATGCTTTTTTTCCTGAGTATGTTCAGGAGAAAATACATACGCTCTTTTTGGCCAAGCAAGCAAGCGGACAATGTAAGTCTGCACTACAAAGAAGGATCACTTTCCACCTGTCCAAAGGGACATCCACAAAAAGGGTAAAAACCAGAAATTCAAGACAGGCCCTGGAGAACAGGGAGCCTTGTTATGCTGATGGGCGGGATGTAAATTGCCAACTGCCTCTCTGGAGGAGTGCATTATGTTCCCTAAAACAAGTAAACAACAGAGCTACAGAGCCAAGGACACTTCCAGTCTAGGGAATATACCTTGGGAAAAATGAAAATCAATAAGACAGAGCCACCACAAAATTTAGGGCTGCACTGCTTACAAGAACCTCAACTTGGGTACACATTAAATATCGCAGGAAATATAAAAATGGTCCAAAAAATTGTGGTACTTACGTATGATGGAATATGCCTCAGCCATGAAATCAATGTCATAAGACCAGTAGCAGCAAAATGAGTGGATTCAGTTATGATGATTCTAAGTGAAATAAGTCACACATAAAAAGAAACATATCATAAGATATTACTTATGAAGATCCTGTAAACATGGCTACACATGAACTGAGTTAGGAAAGAGAAAAGAGACTCACATTTAGATAACACTCTTATGCCTGCTTAAGGGGGAAGGAGAGGTGGGGTGATGCATAAAAACAGAGTTTGATATAAGCACAGGTACCGTTCCAAAAACCAAGTATGGAATAGACAAGACCTACACCTTCCTCAGTGAAAGGCACTCAAAACCCCATATTTCCCGCAGAGGAATATATCTGACTAGTAAGAATCTTAAAACCTATGTATTGATATGTCTCCGTAAGGGAATCAAGTGTGTCTAGACTGGCATAAAGATGGCAGTGGCAATCAGCTCAAACCCACTATAAAAAGGAATTTCAAAAACAAAACAGAGAAACAGCGGAATTCTTTACAATTCCTTCAGGGTCTCTGATGAAACCTGGAATGACCCTATCTACAAAGACAGCTGGAGGTGTCATAAGGCTGGACACATGGGACTGAGAGGATTGGTGAGATTGGGTGAGCAAATGCAGACACTTTAAAGCAATAATGCATGGCACCCATTTCATGGGTCCCAACTCTCCAGGTTGAAGGGAATATTACTACAGCTATAACATGTACGGGAAACCTAGAGAATGGACACACTGTGAATACGAAAGGTCTTTAAAACTCAACGAATAGTCCCAGTCCTGGTGCTCCGGTTTGAATTTCCAACTGCTTTACTATCATTCTCTCAACCTGGAGAGACAGCACCTTTAACCTCCTGTTTCGCACAGGTTGACAATTTCACAGAGAATGAATGGGAAGAGGGAGAACCAATGAGAGAGTAGCTGTTAGGTATTTGGACGGGCATATGTCACTCTTATTTCCCGGGAGGAAGAAGAATTGAACAAAGTCTCTGCCACCCACTGGGAACCAGGTCCTGAACCAAAATATTGGACTTGCGTTCAGCTCAGAAAAAACGAGTTAAAAAATGGAGCTCAGGGGCACAGCAATTCACAAACTGGAAGAGTAATAAAGGGCAACTATCGTCCAAAAATCTGTTGAGGGAAGGCAACGAGGAGGACTTGAAAGCGAGGCAGAATAGCAGGAAACAGATTTCAAGAGTTACGTTGGAATCAGCTTTAAAGCACAGGAAAAGGGACACAACTTCGACAATGATGCACTTGGCCAAAGAGGGCTTATGCGTTTTCTCTTGAATATATTCAGGAGAAATCGTATACGCCCTTTTTGGCCAAGCAAGCAAGCGGGCAATGCAAATCTGCACTACAAAGTAGTATCACTTCCCACCGGTCAAAAGGGACATCGGAAAAATGTGTAAAAACCAGAAAGCAAGACAGGCCCTGGAGAACAGGGAGCCTTGTTATGCTGATGGGCGGGATGTAAACTGCCAACTGCCTCTCTGCAGGAGTGCATTGTGTTCCCTAAAACAAGTAAACAACAGAGCTACAGAGCCAAGGGCACTTCCAGTCTAGGGAATATACCTTGGGAAAACTGAAAATCAATAAGACAGAGCCACCCCAAAATTTAGGGCTGCACTGCTGACAAGAACCTCAACTTGGGTACACCTTAAATATTCCGTGAAAGATAAAAATGGTTCAAAAAATTGTGGTACTTAAGTTATGATGGAATATCCCTCAGCCATGAAATCAATGTCATAATACCAGTAGCAGCAAAATGAATGGATTCAGATATGATGATTCTAAGTGAAATAAGTCACACAGAAAAAGAATCTTATCATAAGATATCACTTATGAAAATCCTGTAAACATGGCTACTCATGAACTGAGTTAGGAAAGAGAACAGAGTCTCACATTTAGAAAACACTCTTACGCCTGCTTAAGGGGGAAGGAGAGGTGGGGTGTTGCATAAAACCAGAGTTTGATATAAGTACAGGCACCATTCCAGAAACCAAATAGAGAATAGACAAGATCTACACCTTCCTCACTGAAAGGTTATCAAGACCCCATACTTCACACAGAGGAATATATCTGACTAGTAAGAATCTTAAAACCTATGTATTGATATATCACCTTAAGGGAAACAAGTGTGTCTAGACTGGCATAAGCACGGCAGTGAGAATCAGCTCAAACCCACTATAAAAAGGAATTTCAAAAACAAAACAACAAAACAGGGAAATTCTTTACAATTCCTTCAGGGTCTCTGATGAAACCTTGAATGACCCTGTGTACAACGACAGCTGGATGTGGCATAAGGCTGGACACTTGGAACTGAGAGGATTGGTGAATTTGGGTTAGCAAATGCAGACCCTTCAAACCAATAATTCGTGGCACCCATTCCATGGTTCCCATCTCTCCATGTTGTAGGGAATATTACTACAGCTATAACATGTACAGGAAACCAAGAGAATGGACACACAGTGAATATGAAAGGTTTCTAAAACCCAACTAATTGTCCCTCTTCTGGTGCTCCGGTTTGACTTTCCAGCTGCTTAACTATCAATCTCCCAACTTGGAGAGACAGCCCCTTTAACCTCCTGGTTTGCTCAGGTTGCCAATTTGGAAGAGGATGAAAGGGAAAAGGGGGAACCAATGAAAGAGTAGCTGTTAGGCATTTGGACGGGCACATGTCACTCTAAATTCCCGGCAGGAAGAAGAATTAACCAAAATCTCAGCCACCCGCCGTGAACAACTATAGGTCCTGAACCAAAATTTTGGACTTGTGGTCACCTCACAAAAAACGAGTTAGGAAATGGAGCACAAGGGCACAGCAATTCACAAACTGGCACAGTAATAAAGGACAACGATCGTCCAAAAAATCTGTTAAGGGAAGGCAACGAGGCGACCTTCTAAGCGAGGCAGAATAGCAGGAAACAGATTTCAAGTGGTTCGTTGGAATCACCTGTAAAGCACAGGAAGAGGGGCACAACTTCGAAAATGATGCACTTTGCCAAAAAGGGCGTATGCGTTTTCTCCTGAATATATTCAGGAAAAAACGCATACGCCCTTTTTGGCCAAGCAAGCAAGTGGGCAATGCAAATCTGCACAGCAAAATAGTATCACTTCCCACCAGTCAAAAGGGACATCCACAAAATGTGTAAAAACCAGAAATCCTAGAAAGGCCCTGGAGAACATGGAGCCTTGTTATGCTGATGGGCGGGATGTAAATTGCCAACTGCCTCTCTGGAGGAGTGCATTGTGTTCCCTAAAACAAGTAAACAACAGAGCTACAGAGACAAGGGGACTTCCAGTCTAGGGAATATACCTTGGGAAAACTGAAAATCAATAAGATAGAGCCACCCCAAAATTTAGGGCTGCACTGCTTACAAGAATCTCAAATTGAGTACTCTCTAAATATCCAAGGATAGATAAAAATGATTCAAAAAATTGTGGTACTGATGTACGATGGATTATCCCTCAGCCATGAAATTAATGTCATAATGCCAGTAACAGGAAAATGAATGGATTCAGGTACGATGATTCTAAGTGAAATAATTCACACAGAAAAACAAACTTATCATAAGATAGCACTTATGAATTTTCTGTAACATGGCTACACATGAACTGAGTTAGGAAAGGGAACAGCGTCTCACATTTAGAAAACACACTTATGCCTGCTTAAGGAGGAAGGAGAGGTGGGGTGATGCATAGAACCAGAGTTTGATAAGAGTACAAGTACCATTCCAAAATCAAAATACGGAATAGACAAGATCTACACCTTCATCAGTGAAATGGACGCGAAACCCAATATTCTGCGCAGAGGTATATATCTGACTAGTAAGAATCTTAAAACCTATGTATTGATATGTCACTGTAAGGGAATCAAGTGTGTCAAAACTGGCATAAACATGGCAGAGAGAATCAGCTCAAACCCAGTAAAAAAATGATATTTCAAATACAAAACAAAAAAAACAGGGAAAATCTTTACAATTCCTTCAGGGTCTGTGATGAAACCTGGAATGACCCTACCTACAACGAGAGCTGGATGTGGCATAAAGGTGGACACTTGAGACTGAGAGGTTTGGTGAGACTGGGTGAGCAAATGCAGACCCTTTAAAGCAATAATATGTGGCACCCATTCCATGGGTCCCAACTCTCCTTGTGTAAGGGAATATTACTACAGCCATAACATTTACGGGAAACCTAGAGAATGGACACACTGTGAATACGAAAGGTTTCTAAAACTCAACTTATAGTCCCTCTCCTTGTGCTCCAGTTTGAACTTCCAACGGCTTTACTATCAATCTCCCAACTTGGAGCGATAGCACGTAAAACCTCCTGGTTCGCACAGGTTGCCAATTTGGCAGAGGATGAAAGGGAAGAGGGAGAACCAATGAGAGAGTATCTGTTAGCCATTTGGAAAGGTACATGTCACTTTAATTGCCCGGCAGGAAGTAGAATTAAACAATGTCTCAGCCACCCGCCGGGAACCAGTATAGGTTTTGAACCATAATTTTGGATTTGCTGTCAGCTCACAAAAACGAGTTGAAAAATGGAGCTCAGGGGCAGAGCAATTTACAAACTGGCAGAGTAATAGAGGAAAACTATCGTCCAAAAATCTTTTGAGGGAAAGCAGAGAGGCGTACTTTAAAACGAGGCAGAATAGCAGGAAACAGATTTCAAGAGGTACGTTGGAATCACCTTTCAAGCACAGGAAGAGGGGCACAACTTCGACAATGATGCACTTGGCCAAAAAGGGTGTATGCGTTTTCTCCTGAGTATATACAGGAGAAAATGCATACGCCATTTTTGGCCAAGCAAGCAAGCAGCAATGCAAATCTGCACTACAAAGAAGTATCCCTTCCCACCGGTCAAAAGGGACATCCACAAAATGTGTAAAAACCAGAAAGGCAAGACAGGCCCTGGAGATCAGGGAGCCTTGTTTTGCTGATGCGCGGGATGTAAGTTGCCAAATGCCTCTCTGGAGGAGTGCATTGTGTTCCCTAATACAAGTAAACAACAGAGCTACACAGCCAAGGGAAGTTCCAGTCTAGGGAATATACCTTGGGAAAACTGAAAATCAATAAGACAGAGCCACCCTAAAATTTAGCGCTGCACTGCTTACAAGAACCTCAACTTGGGTACACCTTAAGTATCCCAGGAAAGACAAAAATGGTTCAAGATATTGTGGTACTTACGTACGATGGAATATCGCTCAGCCATGAAATCAATGTCATAAGGCCAGTAGCAGCAAAAAGAGTGGATTCAGGTACGATGATTCTAAGTGAAATAAGTCACACAGAATAAGAAACTTATCATAAGATATCACTTATGAAGGTCCTGCAAACATGGCTACACATGAACTGAGTTAGGAAAGATTACAGAGTAACTAATCTTATCATAAGTTATCACTCATAGCGGGAATGTACACATGACTACACATGAACTGAATTACAAACACAACAGTGTCACACATTTAGAAAACATCTTCTGCCTGCTTAATGGGAAAGCCGAGGTGGGGTGATGCATAAAACCACAGTTTTAAATTAGCACAGATACCGTTATATAAACCATGTATGTAATAGACAACACCTACTCCCGGCACAATGAACTGGACTCAACACCCCCTATTCATTGCAGAGGAATATGTCTGACTCTAAGTACTTTAAAACATATGTATTCTCATGTCTCCATAAAGGAATCATGTGTGTGTATAACGGCATGAACACAGCACTGAAATTCAGTTAAACCCACTTATAAAAATAAATTTCAAAAGCAAAATGCAAAAACAGATAGAAAGTCTTAAAAATTACGTTCAGGGCCTGTGATGCAAGCTAGATTGACCACCTTTACACCCACAGCTGGATGAGACATAAGACTGGACTCTTGGGGCTGACAAGATTGCTGAGGTTGTGTGAACAAAAGAACACCTCTTAGAGCAATACTTTGTGCTACCCATTCTAGTGGTCCCAACTCTCCAGGTTTAAGGGAATCTTCCTACAGTTAAAACATGCATGGGAAACCCAGTGGATGGTACACTGTGTAATTGGGAAAGTTTTCTAAAAGGTACCTCATTTTTCCTTTTGTCGTGCTCGGCTTCACCATTCCATCTGCATTACTCAAAATCTCCCCACTTGGAGTGTCAGCGCCTTTACCCTCCCGTTATGCACAGTTTGCAAACTGTGCAGAGGATGAACAGGAAGAGGGGAAATAAATGAGAGATTAGCTGTAGGTGTTTGGATGGGTACATGTCACTCTAGTTTCCCATCAGGAAGAATAATTAACCAAAGGCTCAGCTTGAAGCCCCGGAACAGGACTAGGGCCTAAAGCCATCCTGCGGTATTGCAGCCAGCTCACAAAGAGGCGAGTTGAAAAATGGAAATCAGGGGCACAGCAATTCACAAACTTGCAGAATTATAAAGGACAACTATCATCCAGAAATATATTGAGGAAAGGCAGTGAAGAGGATTTGAATGCAAGGCAGAATTGAAGGAAACAGATTTCAAGGTGTAGATTGGAGTCATCTTTAAAGCACATGAAAAGTGACAGAATTTCGACAATGTTGCCCTTGGCTGAAAAGGGATTATGTGTATTTTCTTGAATATATTCGGGAAAAATGCATATGCCCTTTTTGGCTAAGCAAGCCATCAGGCATTGCAAATCCACACTACAGAGAAGTGTCCCTCAACTCCAGTCAAAAGGGCCATCCACAAATAGTGTAAAAACAACAAATGCAGGACAGGCCATGGAGAAAAGGGAGCCTGGTTACGCCGATGGACAGGATGTAAATTGCCAACAACCTCTCTGGAGAACTGTATGTTGTTTTCTAAAACAGAGCTACAGAGTATAGCACACTTCCACTCATGGGCGTGTATTTTGGGAAAACTAAAAATCCACAACACACAGCCAGCCCAAAATTTAGGGCTGCTCTGTTTACAAGAACCTCGACTTCGGTACACTTTATATATCCCAGGAAAGGAAAAAAAATGGATATAGATGTTGTGGTACTTATATACAATGGAATGTCACTCAGACATAAAATCAATGTCATAAGGCCAATAGCAGCATAATGAGTGGCTTTAGGTATGATGATGCTAAGTGAAATGAGCCACAAAGAAAAAGAAACTTATTGTAATATATCACTTATAGAGGAAATGTAAACATGGCTACACATGAACTGAATTTCAAAAGAGAACAGAGTTACACATTTAGAAAACACACTTATGCCTCCTTAAGGGGAAAGGTGACGTGGGGTGATGTGTAAAAGCAGAGTTTGAAATTAGCACAGATCCTATTCCATATACCAAATATATAATAGACAAGACCTACTCCTTTCTCAATGAACTGGACACAAAACACCCTATTCACTGAAGAGGAATATATCTGACTGGTAATAACCTTGAAACCTATGTATTTATATGTCTGCATAATGGAATCAAGTGTATGTAGATTGGCATAAACACAGATCAATGGAACAGGACAGAAAGCCCAGAGATAAACCTACATACCTATGGCTATCTCATCTATGACAAAGGAGCTAAGGATATACAATGGAGAAAAGACAGTCTCTTCAGTAATTGGTGCTGGGAAAACTGGACCCCTACACATAAAAGAATGAAATTAGAACACTCCATAACACCATACACAAAAATAGACTCTAAATTGATTAGAGATCTAAATATAAGACCAGTCACTATTAAACACTTAGAGGAAACCATAGGCAGAACACTCTATGACATAAATCACAGCAAGATCCTTTTTGACCCACCAATTAGAGAAATGGAAATAAAAACAGAAATCAACAAATGGGACCTAATGAAACTTAAAAGCTTTTACACAGTACAGGAAAACATAAACAAGATGCAAAAACAACCCTCAGAATGGGAGAAAATATTTTCAAATGAAGCAATTGACAAAGGATTAATCTCCAAACTTTACAAGCACCTCATGTAGCTCAATATCACAAAAACAAACAACCCAATCCAAAAACGGGCAGAAGACCTAAATAGACATTTCTCCAAAGAAGATATACAGATTACCAAGAAACACATGAAAGGATGCTGAACATCACTAATCATTAGAGAAATGCAAATCAAAACTACCCTGAGGTATCACCTCACAGCAGTCAGAGTGGCAATCATCAAAAAAATCTACAAAACAATAAATGCTGGAGAGGCCTTTATTGGAGAAAAGGGAACACACTTGCACTGTGGGTGGGAATGTAAATTGATATGAGCACTAGGGAGAACAGTACAGATGTTCCTTTAAATAACTAACAATAGAAGTACCATATGACACAACAATCCAACTACTGGGCATTTGCCTTGCGAAAACCATAATTCAAAAAGAGTTATGTACAAAAATGTTCATTGCAGCTCTATTTGCATTAGCCAGGACATGGAAGTAACCTAAGTGTCCATCGACAGATGAATGGATAAAGAAGATCTGGCACATATATACAATCAAATATTACTCAACCATAAAAAGAAGCAAAACTGAGTTATTTGTACTGAGGTGGATGGACTTAGAATCTGTCCTACACAGTGAAGTAACTCAGAAAGGGAAAAACAAATACTGTATGTTAACAGAGATATATGGAATCTAATGAAGAAAAAAAAAAGATTTTGAAGAACCTAGTGGCAGGACAGGATTAAGGACACAGACATAGAGAAAGGACTTGAGGACACCGGAAGGGGGATGGGTTAGCTGGGACGAAGTGAGAGAGTCGCATGGACATAAATACATTACCAAATGTAACACTGATAGCTACTGAGAATCAGCCACATAGAACAGGGAGATCAGCTCGGTGCTTTGTGACCACATAAAGAGGTGGGATATGGAGTGTGGGAGGGAGATGCAAGAGGGAGGGGATCTGGTGATATTTGTATATGTATAGCTGATTCACTTTGTTTTACAGCAGAAACGAACACTCCATTGTAAAGCAATTATACTTCAATAAACGTGTAAACGGAAAAAAAAAACCCAAGGATAAACCTACACACTTATGGTCAACTAATCTATGACAAAGGAGGCAAGACTATACAATGGAGATAAGACAGTCTCTTCAATCATTTGTGTTGGGAAATATGGAGAGCTACATGTAAAAGAATGAAATTAGAACACTCCCCAACACCATATATAAAAATATATTCAAAATGTATTAGAGACCTTAATGTAAGACCAGACAGTATAAAACTCTGAGAGGAAAACTTATGAAGGATACTCTGACGTAAATCACAGCAAGATCTTTTTTGATCCACCTCCTATAGTAATGAAATAAAAAAGACAACTAAACAGATGGGACCTAATGAAACGTAAAAGCTTTTGCAAAGCAAAGGAAACTACAAACAAGACGAAAAGACAACCCTCAGAATGGCAGAAAATATTTGCAAACGAATCAATGGACAAATGATTAATCTCCATTATATATAAACAGCTCATGCAGCTCAATATTAATAAAACAAACAACCCAATACAAAAATGGAAGATCTAAATAGACATTTCTTCCAAGAAGACATAGAGATGGCCAGTACGCACATGAAAATCTGCTGAACATCACTAATTATTAGAGAAATGGAAATCAAAACTACAATGAGGTATCACGTCACACCTGTTAGAATGGGCATCATCAGAAAATCTACAAACAACAAATGCTGGAGAGGGTGTGGAGAAAAGGAACCTTCTTCCACTATTGTTGGGAATGTAAATCGATACAGTCTCTATGGAGAACAGTATGGAGGTTCCTTAAAAAACTAAAAATAGAATTACCATATAATCCAGCAATCCCACTACTGGGCATATACCTAGAGAAAACCATAAATCAAAAAGACACATTCACCACAATGTTCACTGCAGCACTATTTACAATAGACAGGTAATGAAAGCAACCTAAGTGCCCACAGACAGACGAATGGATAAAGACGTGGTACATATATACAACGGAATATTACTCAGCCATACATAGGAATGAAATTGGGTCATTTGTAGAGACCTTGATGGATCTAGAGACTGTCATACAGAGTGAAGTAAGTCAGAAAGAGAAAAGCAAGTATTGTATATTAATGCATATATGTGGAACCTAGAAAAATGGTACAGATGAACCAGGTTGCAGGGCAGAGATAGAGACAGATGTAGAGAACAAACATATGGACACCAAGGAGGGAACGCCATGTGAGGGTGGTGGTGGGATGAATTGGGAGACTGGGATTCACATGTGCACACTTATATGTATGAAATAGATATCTAATAAGAACTTGCTGTATAAAAGAAATAAATTTAAAAAAAAACTAAATAAATAACATTTAATAAAATAAAACAGAAAAAAAGTTTTTCCCTTCACATAGACGTCTTTATATTAATGCATTATTTCCATGTATATATCTCCAAATTAAAAAAAAAGAGGAATAAATAAAATCTAACTTGAACAAAAAAGAAAAAAAGAATAAAAAAACAAACAAAACTCACCAGTTATAGAGAGGATAATCGTATCAGGGCACTTGCTCCAGTGGTAAAAAATTCTTAAGTTGGTCAGAGGTGGGAAATCGTCTCCCATGCAGTCAGCAATGCTCCCCACCACAAGGAGCATCCTCATTGCAAAGCTGGGGGAATGTGTCGAGGCGTCTGTGAGTAAATGTGAGCTGAGCCCCAGTCCTGCTGCAGCTGAACTCTTCCCACTCTTTCCAGGTAAAACACCTGAATATGTACAAGCACTTGCAAGCCTAGAGAAAGGGCTGTGGAGCCACACTAGCAAGAGCACACAGGCCGACTTGGTGCCTGCAGGCCAGCCAGGATGGTCCTGGCCCCAGATGCTCTTCTGGAATCTTTCCATTTCCCTGCCTGAGATACCCCTCCTGCCATGGCACCCACTGCTTTTTTACTTCCTCACCTCTGACTGGGGAGAAATTCCAGTGGCAGGTATGGTTGACACATCCTCTTCTTTAGCAGGTGGCAGCCTGGCCACTCCTGCAGAAAGTCCAGCAGAGCCCCACTCACACTGGGCCACCCACAAAGCCACGGCCTCTCCCTCCGTACCACCACCCCAGCCCCAACACTGCTGACGGGGCAGAGAATATGGCGTCAGGCACAGCTACAGGGGCTCTTGCTGACTGGAGAGGTGTTTATATTGACCTCAACCCAGGCACACCTGTGGGGGGGGGCTGGCAGGCAGTGTCAGGCTGCCCAAATCAGCCAATCCTCACCCCTCAGGGGCTCACAGTTGCAGAAAATGAACCTTGCTAAACGGGTCAGTCCCAAGGAACAGGTGTGGGCTCTTGAGAGTCAGGCTAGACAAGGGGCTGCAGCTGCGGCTTGTTTTCTTATCATTTTATCTGGTCCATGAGTGGAAAACAACTTCAAGAAGACCCTATCCGAATGAGAGGAACCCAGGAGTCAGGGAGGGGAGTGATGGTGGGTGGAGACAGAGGCCTGGTGCCCTGGCTGCAGTGGAAGTGTCTGGAAGACCAGGCAGAGAGAGGCTGCACAGAGTGATAGCCAGGGTCACAGACCTGTCAGAGCTGCTGTTTGTTAGTTCAAGTCCTGCTCTGAGGTGTTCTGTGTCAGCTGTGAGCGACAGGTGAGCTGGGGGTTCTCTGCAAGGTGGGCTATGTGCACAGTTCCTGTGTGTCCAGCCCTGCTGGGGTACCTGCCCTGGGGAGTTCCGTATCCTGTGAGGGGCCTGACTATGAGAGCCCCATGGGCTGCTGGGTAGCTGCACAGGAGAGCTCCGTACCCTGGGAGGGACTTGACCACGAGAGCCCCGTGGGCTGTGGGGTGCGGGATGCAGCCCAGGTGAGCTCCATATCCTGGGATTGGCCTGACCACGAGAACCCCATGGGCTGCTGGAGACCTGGTAAAGGATATCAGGACAGTCAGTGAAGCCACCGAGGATATACATCCAGTAGCTCCTATTTCCTACACCCTGCTGCTCATTCTACCATCCACCAGGCCATGGCATTCTGTATTAGACTTCAATGATGCCTTCTGTATTCCATTCATCTCAGAGTCACAAGAATTTTTGGCTTGTGAGTGGCAGGACACAACATGCAACACAAGCATAAATGCTGGGCCGTCCTGCCCCAACCGTACAAAAATCCCCACACCATCATTGGGGAAATGTCCTCTAAAGACCTAAAAGTTCTACCTCTGTAAAAGGGAACCCTCCTTCAATATGCAGATGACATTCTGATCGCCAGGCCTACTAAAGACGCCTCTGAACTACCTAGCCAAGAAAGGATAGAAGGTGTCCAAGAAAAAGGCTCAAATACCCCAGGCTCAGGTGACATGCCTGGGCTTCATTCTCACAGATATTCAGAGAAACGCATCCCAGGATAGGGAAGAAGCCATTTGCAGCCTTACCTCTTCTAAAACTAGAAGACAGCTTAGGGGTTCCTGGGGAGGCCAAGGTTTTCTGCATCTGGATCCCTAACTACAGTCTAAAAGCTGGGCCTCTACATGAAACTCTGACACGAAAAGATGATGATCCTTTTGAATAGAATCCAGAAGCAGCCTTTCAAGAATGGAAAGAGCAGTCAATTCAGATCCTTGCCCAGGAACTCACTAATTTAGCTAAACCCTTTGACCTTTACATACCCGGTCAAAGGTTAATCACCCTTGGAGACTTAGTGCAAAAACTGGGACCACTTGAAATGGAGCAACACAAGAATGCCCTTCAGGTATGATAAACTATGGTCACCAAGGGCTTTGCCCACCGACTCATCAGGCCAGTATACTGGGGTATCTAAAAAGCTGGAAATCAGCAGCCCACAAGGCCAGCTCCCTCCGAAGGGAAAAGGACCCCACGTCGTGATCCTAACCACCCATCATGCCCTGAAGTTGCAGGGGTCGCTCTGTGGACACACTGACATCGAGTGAGGAGGCCTTCCAAATCCAAACTCCAGAGAGACAAATGGGGGCATCGGGCCCCAAAGATGACTTGTGTGACCATCACTTGACCTGGAGTTTCTCTCAGAAAACAACAAGACTGTGCCCCGAAAGAGCAGACTACTGCTTGCAGGACTTACTGCACCCAGAGCGGAGCTAATGAGCTTGGCGGGGGAAAAGTATATCACGCTTTCACCATAGAAAACCCTACAGACACCGCGGTGATGGTGGCCAATATGACCAGCTGGACTGCTGGCTACTTCTAAAGGCCGTTGAATCAGTGGACGTCATGGTCCTGGATCACCACTGACCCTGGACTGTCTGGGAGTTGTGCGGGCAGGGCTCTGACACATGGTGCTGTTTGTACATTAATTCAGGGACCTAATTAAAGAAAGCACAGACTACTGGTCAGAGCATCTAGATTGGCAAAAACCGTCAGCCTAAGATCAGCGAACAAATGTGGGGCGGGGTGAAACTTGCCACCACAGCATCTTTGCACATCTCTTTCCTGGACCCTTAAAGGTCATTAGAATCTATAACATTTCCAATGCTGTTGCTCAGGCGGACGAGAAGTGAGGCAGGAGGCTTTGGAACAATCAACCTCACCTGGAGGCTGGTGGAGAGACGTTTTGCTCCTCCCCCCAGGTATCAGGACTGCCACCACAGCATGAAGCAGTTACAAAAGAGGGGTCTGCACCCTCAACTCCCCAAGAATGTGGAACGGAACAAAAAGTAGAGGAGGTTTTCGTCTCTGGCAACGTTCATTAAAAATTCCTGGGAGATAAAAAGAGAATCTGGGCAATAAAATAAAGTCTAACCTGATTTTCCTTTGTGCTTTGTCTAATTTCACGTGCTCCTAGGGTTCCGCATGCAGAGGTCCCACACCCGGCACTTCAGACCCGATTTCCTAGTGCAGAATGCCTGGGTCGACACCTCAGCTAGCAGAGTCCCATGCAGACTCCACGGCATAGAGCCTGAGCTTCAGCCAACCCAGCCCTCGAGAGCTCTTTCCCTTAACTCCCACTGACGCTGCCGTGATCCCTACACAGTAGCCCAGGCCACAGCCCGTGGGGGAGTGCACGCTCTCACCTCTCCATTCTGTTTTCAAAATAATGTTTCCTTTCCTTCTGAACCAAACTCAGTCTTGATCTGTTGGCTCCAATGACACTGGGCTCGGGGACTCCTGTTGGGGTACACTCTGGAGGATCAGTAACATAAATTGAGAACATTGTAACTTCAATGAACAGATGTGTGAGGCAAACTGTAGTTAACATAGAGCAGTGTATAATGCTCGGGTAAAATAAGATTTTTCTAAGACTTACATTTGATAATTCCATCACTTTACTATAAGCAAGTTCAGTGAAGACGTCTGTCTTATTTGTCAGGTCAACATTAGAGAAATGAAGTGATTTATTTCCATGGTTGTACATCGAATACTCTTGGCTGAAGCTTCAATCTTGTTTTGAATGCTTTTCCATTGAAAAGGATACCACTCTTTCAGCTCCCCCATTCCTGAGAAGTATAAAATCTTATAATTTATTATTACCAAAGGGGAAAGGTTGGAAAAGGGATAAATTAGCAGTTTGGGATTAACACATACACACTGCTATGTATAAAATAGATCAACAACAAGGAACTACTGTATAGCACAGGGAACTACACTGAATATTTTGCAATAACCTATAAGGGGAAATAATCTGAAAAAGAATCGATATTTTTATTGACATCATCTATCAATGACAGATAAAATGTAACCTAAGCAAGGCCGATGGTGAGCGCTTCTGAACCTGAAGATTTCAATCATCTAAAATTTGGGCTCTGCCTATTTCCCAAGGCCCTTAATGGACATACGTGTAGCCGTAGCTTAAAAATTCCCCAGTTTGGGGTTCGGGGAGGCACTGATTTGGAAAAATCCCTGGTGTTCTCCTTCCATGCACGGGACCCTTCCTACAGCTAAAACATGCCTGTCACACCTAGAGGATGGTACACCGTTTGATCGGAAAGAGTTTGGAAAAGGCACCTCATCTCCTCATCGCCTGGTGCACGGGTTCAACCCTCCAGCATCTTTCCTGACAATCTCCTTACTTGGGGATATCAGCACCGTCAACATCCTGTTGCACACAGTTTGGAATTTGTCCAGAGGATGAAGCGGAAGGATGAGAAAAATTTAGAGACAAGTCTTAGTTGTTCAGACAGGCAAATGCCACTCTAATTTCCTATCTGGAAGACAAATTCATCAAAGGCTATAATTGCCCATGGAAACAGAATAGGGCTAGAGGAAATCCCGCTGTTTTGTGTCCAGTTTCCAAAAACACAAGTTGAAAAATGGAACTCGGGGGCAATAAAATTAATGAAACTGCAGAGTTGAAAATATCTATCGTCGAAAAATGTCTTGAGGTAAGTCACAGAAAATGACTTGTAAGCAAGGGAGAGTGGCAGAAAACAGATTTGAAGAGGTAGAAAGGACTCCCCATTAAAGCACAAGAAAACGGGCTGAACATCACCAATGATGCAGTTGGCCCAAAAGGGCGTATGCATTTTTTTCTGAATATATTCAAGTAAAGGCCATTCACACTTTTTATCCAACCAAACAGGTGGGCACTGGAAATCAATACTACAAAATTTATCACTTCACATCAGTCAGAAGGGCCATCCACATAAAGTGTAAACACCAGAAATGCAGGACAGGGCGAGGAGAAAAGGGAGCCCTGTGAGGCTGATAGTGGAAATGTAATGTGCCAACGGCCACTCTGGAGAAGTGTATTGTGTTTGCTAAAACATCTGAAAACTGAGCTACAGAGCATAGGGCACTTGCACTCATGGGCGTATACCTTGGGAAAAACAAAAAAATGACAGAAAACAGGCACTCCAACGTTTACCACCTCTCTTTTAAAAAGGGCCTCCACTTGGATATAACCTAAATGTCCCTGGAAGGATAAAATGGATAAAAGAGATGGGGTACTTATGTAGAGTGGAATATTACTCATCCAGAAATCAATGAAATAAGGCCAGTTGGAACAACTCTGGAGGAGTTACATACGATCTTTCTAAGTGACACATGTCAGAAAGAAAAAGACACATATCATAAGATGTCACTTAAAGGTGGAATCAAACATGGCTACACATGAAATAAACTACAAAACAGAAACATAGTCAAATATGTAGAAAATAGACATAAGGCTGCTAAATGGGAAAGGTGGGGAATGGTGAGGTATTATCCAGGAGGTTGAAATTAGCAAAGATACCATTCCAAGTACCAAATTGTATAACTGGCAAGGCCTACACGGTACCTCAAAGAACTGCACTCAGTCCACTCAAGTCACTGGAAAAAAATACATATGATTCGTAGGCATCTGAGAAAGAATTTATTGTTGTCACACAGTACATGAATCAAGTGGATGTACAGCAGCAAAAAACAGAGCTTTGAAAGTCAGCTGTAACCAATATAAAAATAAATTTAAAAATATTTATAAAAACAGTGAGACAGACAAAAATTCTTACAACTTTTGTTGAAGGGCTACGATGTAACATGGATTGAACACATGTAGACACACAGCACGATGATATATAAGGCTGGAAGCTATGCACGCTGAGAGATGTTAGAGAGGCTGGGTGAGGAAATACAGACCTTTTAAAGTAATACTGCCTGGTACCCATTCCATGGGTCCCAAATCTGAAGTTTCAAGGGAATCTTCTGACAGCGAACACATGCCTGGGAAACCGAGATGAATGTACACCGTGTGCTCAGGAAAGGTGTCTAAAATGCACCTCATTTTTGATCTCCTGGTGCTGGGGTTCGCCATTCCAGCCCCATTACTAACAATCTCCCCACTTGGAGAATCAGCACCTTTAACCTCCTGTTTCACACAGTTTGCAATTTTTGAAGAGGATAAATGGGAAGAGGAGGAACCAGTGAGAGACTAGCTGTAGGAGTTTTGACAGGCACATGTCACTCTAATATCCCTTTAGGAAGAAGAATTAACCAAAGGCTCAGCCTGCCTCCCCAGAACCAGAATAGGGCCGCAATCAATCCAATGGTTTGGCGGCCAGCTCACAAAAAAAGCGAGTTGCAAAATGGAGCTCAGGAGCAGACAATTCAAAGACCTGCAAAGAAATAAATGATAACCAACGTCCAAAAATATATTCAGGTAAGGCAACGAAGAGGTTCTGAATGAGAGGCAGAATTGCAGGAAACATTTTTCAGAAGGTAGATTGTACTCACATTTAAAGCATATGAAAAGCAGCAGAATTTCTAAAATGATGCAGTTGGGCAAAAGGGTGTATGCGTTTGTTTCGTGAATATCTTCAGGAAAAAAACACATACAGAGTTTTTGGCCAACCAAGCAAGAGGGAAATGCAAATCCGCACAACAAAGAAGTCTCAATTTCCACTGCTCAGAAAGGCCATCCAAAAAATGTGTACAAATCAAAAATGCAGGAGAGGCCATGGAAAACAGGGAGACTAGTCACGCTGATGGGTGGGGTATAAATATCCAAGAGCTACTCTGAAGAAGTGTATGCTGTTTCCTAAAACATCTAAAATACAAAGCCCCCGAGCAAAGGCGACTTCAACTTATGGACATATAACTTGGGAAGAGTAAATATCAACAAGACACAGGCACCCCAAAGTTTAGGGCTGCTCTGCATACAAGAACCTCAACTTCGGTACACCTAAAGTATCCCAGGAAAAAGAGAAATGCATAAAGAACTTGTGGTAATTTTGTACAATGGAATATCACTCAGACGTGAAATAGATGTCATAAGGCCAGTAGCAGCATAATGAGAGGATTTAGGTATGATGATTCTAAGGGAAATTAGTCACACAGAAAATGAATCATATCATAAGATATCACTTACAGAGGGAATGTCAACATCACAACAGATGAATTGAATTAGGAAAGAGAGCAGCGTCTCACATTTAGAAAACACTCTTATGCCTCCTTAAGGGGAAAGGAGAGGTGGGGTGATGCATAAAACCAGAGTTTGATATTAGCACAGGTACCATTCCATAAACCAAATACAGAATAGACAAGACCTACACCTTCCTCAGTGAACGGGACTCAAAACCCCTATTCCCCACAGAGGAATATATCTGATTAGTAAGAATCTTAAAACCTATGTACTGATATGCCTCTGTAGGGGAATCAAGTGTGTCTAGACCGGCATAAACACGTCAGGGAAAATCAGCTCAACCCCATTATAAAAATGAATTTCAAAAACAAAACAAAAAAACAGCGAAATTCTTATACAATTCTTCAGGGGTTCTGATGAAACCTAGAATGACCCTATCTGCAAAGACAGCTGGATGAGACATAAGGCTGGACACTTGGGACTGAGAGGACTGGTGAGATTGGGAGAGAAAATGCAGACCCTTTAAAGTAGTAATGCATGCCACCATTCCATGGGTCCCAAATTTCCAGGTAGAAGGGAATATCACTACAGTTATAACATGTATGGGAAACCTAGAGAATGGACACCCTGTGATGGCGAAAGGTTTCTGAAAGTCTCCTACTTTTTCCTCTCCTTGTGCTTCAGTTTGGCATTCCAACAACTTTACTATCAATCTCCCAACTTAGGAGAGTCATCCCCTATAACCTCCTGGTTCGCACAGTTTGCTAATTGTGCAGAGGATGAAAGGGAAGAGGGAGAACAAATCAGAGAGTAGATGTAGGCCTTTGGACGGACACATGTCACTCTAAATTCCCGTCAGGAAGAAGAATTAACCAAAGCCTCAGCCACCCACAGGGAACCAGTATAGCCACCCCTGGAACCAGTATAGTTCCTGAAGCAAAATTGTGGATTTGCGGTCAGCTCCCAAAAATGGGATTTGAAAATTGGAGCTCAGGGGCAAAGCAAATCAAAAACCTGCAGAGTTATAAAGGACTACTCTCTTCCAAAAATCTGTTGAGGGAAGGCAACAAAGCGGACTTGAAAATGAGGCAGAATTGCACAAAACATATTTCAAGAGGTAAATTGGAATCGCCTTTAAAGCACAGGAAAGGCATCACAACTTCGAGAATGATGCAGTTGGCCAAAAACAGCATATGAATTTTCTCCTGAATATATTCAGGAGAAAAGGCATAGGCCCTTTTTGGCCAATCAAGCAAGCGTGCAATGCAAATCCACACTACAAAGAATTTTCACTTCCCACCGTTCAAAAAGGACATCCGAAAATCTGTAAAAACCAGAAAGGCAAGATAGAGGTGACAAGGGCATAAAGCAATATGATCCCAAGGGTCAGGGAGGATTGTGATGACAAGCACATGGAGCATTGTGATGACAAGATTATGTATCATTTTGCTGTCAAAGGCATTGTGATGACAAGGTTCATGGAGCACTGTGATGACAAGCCTCATGGAGCATTGTGTTTACAGGGTTCATGGAGCATTGGGATGACAAGGACATGGAGCATTTTGATGACAAGATTCCTGGATCATTGTGTTGTCAGCGTTCATGGAGCGTTGTGATCACAGAGGTCATGGAGCATTGTGATGAGAACGTCATGGAGCATTGGGCTGAAAATGTTCATGGAGTATTGTGATGACAGGGGTCAAGGAGCATTGTGATGACAAGGTACTGGAGCATTGTGATGAGAAGACCATGGAGCCATGTAATGACAAGTCTCATGGAGCATTCTGATGAAAAGGGTCATGGAGCATTGTTATTACAGGGGTCTTGGAGCATTGTGATGACAAGGGCATGGAACATTGGGATGAGAATGTCATGGAGCGTTCTGATGACATGCATCATGGAGCTTTGTGATGACAAGGGCATGGAACATTGTGATTACAGGGCTCTTGGAGCATTGTGATGGCAAGGGCAGTGAACAATGTGATGAGAATGTCATGGAGCGTTCTGATGACATGCATCATGGAGCTTTGTGAGGACAAGGGCATGGAACATTGTGATTACAGGGGTCTTGGAGCACTGTGAGGGAAAGGGCATGTAACATTGTGATGAAAAAGGCATGGAGCCTTGTCATGACAGGGTTCAAGGAGCATACTGATGACAAGTGTCAGGGACCATTGTGATGACAAGGGTATTGAGCACTGTGATGACAAATATCATGGAGCATTGTGATTAGAAGACCATGGATACTTGTGATGACGAGCGTTATGTGGAGCTCTGATGATAGGTGTTATGGAATATTGTGATCACAAGGATTTGGAGCATTGTGATGACAGAGGTCATAGAGCATTTTGATTTCATTGTGATGACAATAGCATGAAGCAGTATGATGATGCGTATTTGCTGCATTGTGATGACAGCGTTCATGGAGCATTGAGATGAAAAGGGGCATGGAGAATTATGATTAGAGGAGTCTTGGATCATTGTGATGAAAAGGGCATGGAACATTGGTCTGAAATGTTTCATGGATTATTGTGATGAGAGGGGGCAAGGAGCATTGTGATAACAAGGGCACGGAACACTGTGATACATGGTTCATGGAGGATTGTAATGAGAAGCGCATGGAGCATTGTGAGAAGAATGGCATCGAGCATTGTGATGAAATGCATCATGGATCGTGTGATGACAAGGGCTTTGAACAATGTGATGAGAGGTTTTTGGAGCATTGTGATGACAATGGCATGGAGCATTGTGATGACAAAGGTCATGGAGTTTTGTGATGACAAAGGTCATGGAGCATTTTGATGACAAGGGTGTGGTGCATTCTCTTGCGATGGGCAGGGAGCACTGTGATGACAGGGTCATGGAGCAATTTGATGAAAAGTGTCATGGAACATTTTGATGACAGGGGTTATGGAACATTGTGATGTCAGGAGTCATTGAACATTTTCATGACGGTGTTGTGGACCATTGTGATGACAGGGGATTGGGTGTATTGTGATGACCTGTGAGGGAACATTTTGATATCATTCGTGAGAGAGCATTTTGATAAGAAGTGCATGGAGCATTGTGAGGACAAGTTTTATGGAGCATTGTGATGACAAGCTTGTGGAGCACTGTGATGACAAGCACATGGCGCATTGTGATGACATGGGTCATGGAGCAATGTGATGACAAGGGTCACCGAGCATTGTGATGAAAATTTCATGGAGCATTTTGGTGACAAAGGTCACAGAGCCTAGTGATGACGAGGGCATGGACCATTGTGATGACAAAGGTCATGAAGCATTGTGATGACTGGAGTCACGGAGCATTGTGATGACACGGGTCATAGAGCTTTGTGATGAAAAGGCAATGAGCATTGTGATGACAGGGGCATGGAGCATTGGCCTGACATGTTTCATGGATTATTGTGATGACAGTGGGCATGGTGCAATGTGATGACAAAGGCATGGAGCATTGTGATGAGAAGGTCATGGAATATTTTGAAGACAGGTCTCAGGGAGCATTGTGATGACATATGTCATGGTACATTGTGATGACAATGGAATGGAATATTGTGATGCCAAGTGTCATGGAGGATTGTGATGACAAATGTAATGGAGCATTTTGATGACAAGGGCTTGGAGCATTGTGATGACAATGGACATGGAGCATTGTGATGACAAGGGCATGGAGCATTGTGATGACAAGTGCCATTGAGAATTTTGATGACAAGTTCATGAAGCATTGTGATGAGAAGCACATGGAGCTTCCTATGACAGGTGTCATGGAGCATTGTGATGAAAAGTGCATACAGAATTGTGATGACAAATCATGTAACACGGTGATGAGAAGTATCATGGAGCATAGTGATGCCAAGAACGAGGAGAATTGTGATGACAGGGGACATGGAGCATTGTGATGACCAGGGCATGGAGCATTGTGATGGCAAGACCGTGGAGCTTTGTGATGAGAACACCATGGATAATTGTGATGACGAGCGTCATGGAGCACTGTAATGACAAGGGGAATGGAGCATTGTGATGACAGTGGCCATGGAGCATTGTGATGACAATGGTCATGGAGCATTTTGATGACAAGGGCGTGGAGCATTGTGATGAGAAGACCATGGATAATTGTGATGACGAGCGTCATGGAGCACAGTAATGACAAGGGGTATGGAGCATTGTGATGACAGTGGCCATGGAGCATTGTGATGACAAGTGTCATGGAGCATTCTGATGACAAGCTTGTGGAGAATTGTGACGACAATGGCATGGAGCATTGTGATGAAAAGGGCATGGAACATTGTGATAAAAAAGGCATGAAGCCATTTCATGACAGGTTTCAAGGAGCATTCTGACGACAAGTGTCAGGGAACATTGTGATGACAAGTGTATTGCGAATGGTGATGAAAAAGATCATGGAGCATTTTGACGAAAAGGGCATGGAGTATTGTGATGACAGGCATCATGGAGCGTTGTGATGACAAGTGTTATGGAACATTGTGATCACAAGGGTTTGGAGCATTGTGATGATAGAAGTCATGGATAATTTTGTTTTCAAGGAGCATGGAGCATTGGGATGACAAGGGCATGAAGCAATGTGATCCCAAGGTTCATGGAGGATTGTGATGACAATGGTAATGGAGTATTGTGATGACAAGCAAATGGAGCATTGTGATGACAAGGTCATGTAGCATTTTGCTGACACAGGCATGGAGCATTGTGATGATAAGGGTCATGGAGCACTGTGATGAGAAGCATCACGGATCATTGTGATTACAGGGGTCATGGAGCATAGGGATGGCAAGGCCATGGATCATTGTGATGACAAGTGTCATGGAGCATTGGGCTGAAAATGTTCATGGAGCATTGTGATGACTAGGGAATGGTGCATTGTGATGACAAGAGTCCCGGATCACTGTGTTGTCAGGGGTCATGAAGCGTTGTGATGACAGTGGCCATGGAGCATTGTGATGATAGGGATCATGAAGCATTGTGATGAGAAGTTCCTGGAGAATTGGACAGAAAATGTTCAGGAAGTATTGTGAGGACAGGGGTCATGGAGCATTGTGATGACAAGGGAATGGAGCACTGTGATGAAAAGTTCCTGGAGCATTGTGATGAGAAGACCATGGAGCCTTGTAATAACAAGTCTCATGGAGCATTCTGATGAAAAGGGGCATGGAGTATTGTGATTACAGGGGTCTTGGAGCATTGTGATGACAAGGGCATGGAGCACTGTGATTACTGGTGTCTTGGAGCATTGTGATGAAATTGGCATGGATCATTGTTATGAAAATGGTATGGAGCCTTGTCATGACAGGGTTCCAGGAGCATACTGATGACAAGTGTCAGGGAGCATTGTGATGACAAGTTTATAGAGCATAGTGATGACAAAGGTCATGGAGCACTGTGATGAGAAGAGCATGGATAATTGTGATGATGAGCGTCATGGGGCATTGTGATGATAAGTGTTATAGAACATTGTGATCACAAGGATTTGGAGCATTGTGATGAGACAGATCATCGAATATTTTGACTTCATTGTGATGACAAGAGCCTGAAGCATTATGATGATGGGCATGGTGCATTTTGATGACAGGGTTCATGGAGCATTGAGATGCAAAGGGGCATGAGGCATTGTGATTAGAGGGTTCATGGAGCACTGTGATGAAAATGGCATGGAGCATTGAGATGCCAAGGGTCATGGATCTTTGTGATGACAAAGGTCATGGAGCAATTTGATGACAAGTGGTGGTGCAATGTGATGAGAAGGGCAGGGAGCATTGAGATGACAGGGTCATAGAGCAATTTGATGAAAAGTGTCATGGAATATTTTGATGACAGGGGTTATGGAACATTGTGATGTCAGGGGTCATCGAACTTTGTGATGATAAGTGCATGTAGCATTGCAAAGACAGGAGTCATGGAACATTGTGATAACAAGGGCATGGAGCATTGTGATGACAAGGGCAGGTAACATTGGTCTAATAAGTTTCATGGATTATTGCGATGACAGTTGGAAAGGCGCATTGTGATTACAAGGACATGGAGCATTGTGATGACCAGGTCATGCAGTATTGTGAAGACAGGTGTCAGGGAGCATTGTGATGACATATGTAATGGCCCATTGTGATGACAATGGCATGGAGCATTGTGATGACAAGTGTCATGGAGGATTCTGATGACAATGGAAATGGAGCATTGTGATGACAAGGGCTTGGAACATTGTGATGACAAAGGTCAGGGAGCATTGTGCTGACAAGTGCATGGAGAATTGTGATGACAAGCATCATGGAGCATTCTGATGACAAGCTTGTGGAGTATTTTGATGACAATGGCATGGATCATTGTGATGAAAACGGCATGGGCATTGTGATGAAAAATGCATGGAGCATTTTCGTGAAAGGGTTCAAGGAGCATTCGGATGACAAGTGTCAGGGAGCATTGTGATGACAAGTGTATTGAGAATTGTGATGACAAAGGTCATGGAGCATTGTGATGAAAAAGGCATGGAGTAATGTGATGACAGGCATCTTAGAGCGTTGTGATGACAAGTGCTATGGAACATTGTGATCACAAGGGTTTGGAGCATTGTGATGACAGAGGTCATGGATCATTTAGATTTCAAGGAGCATGGAGCATTGTGATGACAAGGGCATGAAGCAATGTGATCCCAAGGTTCATGGAGGACTGTGATGACAACGGTAATGGAGTATTGTGATGACAAGCGCATAGAGCATTGCAATGACATGGTCAGGTAGTATTTTGCTGACAAAGGCATGGAGCATTGTGATGCCAGGTGTCATGGAGCCCTGTGATGACAAGCGTCACGGAGCATTGTGAATACAGGGGTCATGGAGCATTGGGATGACAAGGGCATGGATGATTGTGATGCCAAGGGTCATGGAGCATTGGGCTGAAAATGTTCATGGAGTATTGTGATGACAGGGATCATGGAGCATTTTGATGACAAGTTCCTGGAGCACTTTGATGAGAAGACAATGGAGACTTTTGGTGACAAGTCTCATGGAGCATTTTGATGAAAACGGACATGGAGCATTGTGATTACAGGGGTCTTGGAGCATTGTGATGACAAGGGCATGGAGCATTTTGATGAGAAGGCCATGGAGCATTCTGATGACATGCATCATTGAGCATTATGATGACAAGGGCATGGAGCATTGTGATAACAGGGGTCTTGGAGCATTGTGATTAAAATGGCATGGATCATTGAGATGAAAAAGGCATGGAGACGTGTCATGACAGGGTTAATGGAGCATACTGATGACAAGTGTCAGGGAGCATTGTGATAACAAGTGTATTAAGCATTGTGATGACAAAGGTCATGGAGCATTGTGATGAGAAGACCATGGATAATTGTGATGATGAGCGTCAAGGGGTGTTGTGATGATAAGTGTTATGGAACATTGTGATCACCAGGGTTTGGAGCATTGTGATGACAGAGGTCATGGAGCATTTTGATTTCATTGTGATGAAAATAGCCGGAAGCATTATGATGATGGGCATCCTCCATTGTGATGACAGGGTTCATGGAGCATTGAGATGAAAAGACGCATGGAGCATTTTGATTACAAGGGTCTTGGAGCATTGTGATGACAAGGGCATGGAGAATTTTGATGACAGGGCCATGGCACATTCTGATGACATGCGTCATGTAGCTTTTTCATGAAAAGGACATGGAGTATTTTGATTAGAGGGTTCGTGGAGCATTGTGATGACAAGTGTCATGGAGCCTTGTGATGACAAGGCTGTGGAACATTGTGATGGCAGGTGTCATGGAGCACAGTTATGACAGAGGTAAAGGAGCATTGTGATGAGAAGGGCATGGAGCATTGGTCTGAAATGTTTCATGGATTATTGTGATGAGAGTGGGCATAGAGCATTGTGATGATAAGGGCATGGAACACTGTGATACATGGGTCATGGAGGATTCTAATGACAAGGGCATGGGCCATTGTGATGAGAAGGGCATCGAGCATTGTGATTACAAGTGTCATGGAGCTTGTGATGACAAGGGCATGGAGAAATGTGATGAGAGGGTTCATGGAGCATTGTGATGACAATGACATCAAGCACTGTGATGCCAGGGGTCATGGAGCTTTGTGATGACAAAGGTCATGGAGCATTTTGATGACAAGTGCATGGTGCATTGTGATGAGAATTGCAGGTATTATTTTGATGCCAGGGTCATGCAGCAATTAGATGAAAAGTGTATTGGAACATTTTGATGACAGGGGTTATAGAACATTGTGATGTCAGTGGTCATGGAACATTGTGATGATAAGTGGATGTAGCATTGTGATGACAGGGGTCATGGGACATTGTGATTACTGGGGTGAGGGAGTATTGTGACGACTAGTGATGAAACACTGTGATATCTCTGTTGAGAGAGCATTTTGATGAGAAGTGTATGGAGCATTGTGATTACAAGGTTTATGGAGCATTGCAATGACAAGTTTCTGGACCGTTGTGATGAAAAGCGAATGGCACATTGTGATGAGAAGGGTCATGGAACATTTTTCAAACAAAGGCATGGAGCATTTTGATGACAATGGTCACGGAGCATTGTGATGAAAACGGCATGGGGCATTGTGATGAAAATGGCATGGAGCCTTTTCGAGACAGGGTTCAAGGAGCATTCTGATGACAAGTGTCAGGGAGCATTTTGATGACAAGTGTACTGAGCACTGTGATGACAAATGTCATGTAGCATTGTGATGAAAAGGGCATGGAATTTTGTGATGACAGTCATCATGGAGCATTGTGATGACAAGTGTTATGGAACTTTGGGATCACAATGGTTTGGAGCATTGTGATGACAAGGGCATGAAGCAATGTGATCCCAAGGTTCATGGAGGATTGTGATGACAATGGAAATGGAGTATTTTGATGACAAGCACATAGAGAATTGTAATGACAAGTTCATGTAGCATTTTGCTGACAAAGTCATGGAGCATTGTGATGACAGGTATCATGGAGCACTGTGATGACAAGCGTCACGGAGCATTGTGAATACAGGGGTCATGGAGCATTGGGATGACAAGGGCATGGATCATTGTGATGACAAGTGTTATGGAGCAGTGGGCTGAAAATGTTCATGGAGTATTGTGATGACAGGGGTCATGGAGCATTGTGATGACAAAGGTCAAGGAGAATTTTGATTTCATTGTGCTGACAATAGCCAGAAGCAATATGATGATGGGCATGATGCATTGTGAAGACAGTGTTCATGGAGCATGGAGATGAAAAGGGGCATGGAGCATTGTGATTACAGGGGTCTTGGAGCACTGTGATGACAAGGGCATGGAGCATTTAATGAGAAGGCCATGGAACATTCTGATGACATGTGTCATGGTGCTTTGTGATGACAAGGGCATGGAGCATTGTGATTACAGGGGTCTTGGAGCATTGTGATGACAAGTGTCATGGAGACTTGTGATTACAAGGCCATGGAACATCGTCATGGATGGCATCATGGAGCACTGTTATGACAGGAGTAAAGGAGCATTGTGGTGAGTAGGGCATGGAGCATTGTGATTACAAGTTTTATGGAGCATTGCAATGAGAAAATTGTGGACCGTTGTGATGAAAAGTGCGTGGCAAATTGTGATGAAAAGGGTCATGGAGCATTTTTTTGACAAAGGCATGGAGCATTGTGATGACAAGGGTCACGGAGCATTGTGATGAAATATTCATGGAGCATTGTGGTTACAAACGACACAGTGCCTTGTGATGACGCGGGCATGGAGCATTGTGATGACAAATTTTATGAAGCATTGTGATGACTGGAGTCACGGAGCATTGTGATGACAGGGGTCATGGTGCATTGTGATGACAAGGGCATGGAGCATTGTTATGACAGGGGCATGGAGCATTCGTCTGACAACTTTCATAGATTATTGTGAGGACAGTGCACATGGTGCATTGTGATGACAAGGGCATGGATCATTGTGATGAGAATGTCATGGATTATTGTGAAGACAGTTGTCAGGGAGCATTGTGATGACATATTTCATGGTCCATTGAGATGACAATAGAAGGGAGCCTTGTGATGCCAAATGTAATGGAAGATTGTGTTGACAAATATAATGGAGCACTGTGATGACTAGGGCTTGGGGAATTATGATGACAAGGGCCATTGAGAATTTTCAGGACAAGGTCGTGAAGCATTGTGATGACAATGTCCTGGAGCATTGTGATGAGGAAAACATGGAGCCTTGTGATGACAAATCTCATGGAGCATACTGATGAAAATGGACATGGACCATTGTGATTACAGGCGTCTTGGAATATTGTGATGACATGTGCATGGAGCATTGTGAGGAGAAGGCCAAGAGCATTCTGAAGACATGCATCCTTTAGATTTGTGATGACAAGGGCATGGAGCATTGTGATTATATGGGTCTTGGAGCATTGTGATGAAAAAGCATGGAGCCTTGTCATGACAGGGTTCAAGGAGCATACAGACAACAAGTGTCAGGGAGCATTTTGATGACAAGTGTATTGAGCATCGTGATGACAAAGGTCATGGAGCATTGTGATGAGAAGACCATGGATAACTGTGATGACGAGCGTCATGGAGCATTGTGATGACAAGTGTTTTGGAATATTGTGATCACAAGCGTTTGGAGCATTGTTATGACAGACATCATGGAGCATTTTGATTTCATTGTGATGACAATAGCATGAAGCATTATGATGATGGTCATGGTGCATTGTGATGACAGGGTTCATGAAACATTGAGATGAAAATGGGCATGGATCATTGTGGTTACAGGGTTCTTGGAGCATTGTGATGAGAAGGGTCATTGAGCCTTGTGATGACAAGGCCATGGAACATCGTGATGACAGGGGTCATGGATCATGGGTATGACAGGGATAATGGAGCATTGTGATGGCAGGGCAAGGAGCATTGTGATGAGAAGGCCATGGAGCATTCTGATGATATGTGTCATGGAGGTTTGTGATGACAAGGACATGAAGCAATGTGATGAGAACCTTAATGGAGCATTGTGATGACAATGACATGGAGCGTTGTGATGACAAGGGTTATGGATCTTTGTGATGACAAAGGTCATGGAGCATTTTGATGACAAGGGCGTTGTGCATTGTGATGAGAAGGGTAGGGAGCATTGTGATGACAGGGTCATGGAGCAATTTGATGAAAAGTGTCAAGGAACATTTTGATGACAGTGGTTATGGAACATTGTGATGCCAGGAGTCATCGAACATTGTGAAGATAAGTGCATGTAGCATTGTGATGACAGGAGTCATGGCAAATTTTGATGACAGGGGTGAGGGAATATTGTGACGAATATTGATGAAACATTGTGACATCAGTGGTGAGAGAGCATTTTGGTGAGAAGTCCATGGAGCATTGTGATGAAAAGGTTCATGGAGCATTGTGATGTCAAGATTGGGGAGCACTGTGATGAAAAGCGCATGGTGCATTGGGATGACATGTGTCATGGAGCATTGTGCTGACAAGCGCATGGAGCATTGTGATGACAAGGGTCATGGAGCATTGTGCAGAGAAAGGCATAGAGCATTGTGATGACAAAGGTCAAAGAGCATTGTGATGAAAAGTTCATGGAGCACTGTGGTTAAAAAGGTCACAGAGACTGTTGAAGACGAGGTCATGGACCATTGTGATAACAAAGGTCATGAAGCATTGTGATAACTGGAGTCACAGAGCATTGTGATGACAGGGGTCATGGAGCATTGTGATAACAAGGGCATGGAGTATTGTGATGACAAGGGCATGGGATATTGGTCTAATAAGTTTCATGGATTATTGCGATGACAGTTGGAATGGCGCATTGTGATGACAACGGCATGGAGCATTGTGATGACCAGGTCATGCAATATTGGGAAGACAGGTGTCAGGGAGCATTGTGATGACATATGTAATGGACCATTGTGATGACAATGGCATGGAGCATTGTGATGCCAAGTGTCATGGAGGATTCTGATGACAAAGGTAATGGAGCATTGTGATGACAATGGCTTGGAGCATTGTGATGACAAGGGTCAGGGAGCATTGTGCTGACAAGTGCATGGAGAATTGTGATGACAAGGGTCATGGAGCATTCTGATGACAAGCTTGTGGAGTATTTTGATGGCAATGGCATGGTGCATTGTGATGAAAACGGCATGGGGCATACTGATGAAAAAGGCATGGAGCCTTTTCGTGACAGGGTTCAAGGAGCATTGTGATGACAAGTGTCAGGGAGCATTGTGATGACAAGTGTATTGAGAATTGTGATGACAAAGGTCATGGAGCATTGAGATGAAAAGGGCATGGAGTATTGTGATGACAGGCATCATGGAGCGTTGTGATGACAAGAGTTATGGAACATTGTGATCACAAGTGTTTGGAGCATTGTGATGACAGAGGTCATGGATCATTTTGATTTCAAGGAGCATGGAGCATTGTGATGACAAGGGCATGAAGCAAAGTGATCCCAAGGTTCATGGAGGATTGTGATGACAACGGTAATGGAGTATTGTGATGACAAGCACATAGAGCATTATAATGACAAGGTCATGTAACATTTTGCTGACAAAGGCATGGAGCATTGTGATGACAGGTGTCATGGCGCACTGTGATAACAAGCGTCACGGAGCATTGTGAATACAGGGGTCATGTAGCATTGGGATGACAAGGGCAAAGATCATTGTGATGACAAGGGTCATGGAGCATTGGGCTGAAAATGTTCATGGAGTACTGTGATGACAGGGGTCATGGAGCATTGTGATGACAGAGGTCATGGAGAATTTTGATTTCATTGTGCTGACAATAGCCGGAAGCATTATGATGATTGGCATGATGCATAGTGATGAGAGGGTTCATGGAGCATTGTGATGAAAAGGGACATGGAGCATTGTGATTACAGGGGTCTTGGAGCATTTTGATGACAAGGGCATGGAGCATTGTGTGGAGAAGGACATGGAACTTTCTGATGACATGTGTCATGGAGCTTTGTGATGACAAGGGCATGGAGCATTGTGCTTACAGGAGTCTTGGAGCATTGTGATGACAAGTGTCATGGAGCCTTGTGAAGACAAGGCCGTGGAACATTGTGATGGCAGTGGTAATGGAGCATTGTTATGACCGGGGTAATGGAGCATTGTGATGAGAAGGGAATGGAGCATTGTGATTTCAAGGTTTATGGAGCATTGCGATGACAAATTTGTGGACCGTTGGGATGAAAAGCGTGTCGCACATTGTGATGACAAGGGTCATGGAGCATTTTTCTGACAAAGGCATGGAGCATTGTGATGACAAGTGTCACGGAGCATTGTGATGAAAAGTTCATGGAGCATTGTGTTTACAAAAGTCACAGAGCCCTGTGATTACATGGGTATCGACCATTGTGATGACAAATATTATGAAGAATTGTGATGACTGGAGACACGGAACATTGTGATGAAAGGGGTCATGGAGCATTGTGATGAAAAGGGCATGGAGCATTGTGCTGAGAATGGCATACAGCATAGTGATGACATGTGTAATGGAGCACTGTGAAGACAATCGTCACGGAGCATTGTGAATACAGGGGTCATGGAGCATTAGGATGACAAGGGCATGGATCATTGTGATGACAAGGGTCATGGAGAATTAGGTTGAAAATGTTCCTGGAGTATTGTGATGACAGGGGTCATGGAGCATTGTGATGACTAGGGAATGGAGCATTGTGATGACAAGAGTCCCAGATCATTGTGTTGTCAGGTGTCATTGAGTGTTGTGATGACAGTGATCATGGAGCATTGTGATGATATTGGTCTTGGAGCATTGTGATGAGAAGGTCATGGGGCATTGGGCTGAAAATGTTCATGGAGTATTGTGATGACAGGGGTCATGGAGCATTGTGATCACTAGGGAATGGAGCATGGTGATAAGATGGTCCTGGAGCATTGTGATGAGATGACCATGGAGACTTGTGATGACAAGTCTCATGGAGCATTGTGATGAAAAGGGGCATGGAGCATTGTGATTACATGGGTCTTGGAGCATTGTGATGACAAGGGCATGGAGCACGGTGAGGAGGAGGCCATGGAACATTCTGATGACATGCGTCATGGAGCTTTGTGATGACAAGGGCATGGAGCTTTGTGATTACAGGGTCTTGGAGCATTGTGATGACAAAAGTAATGGAGCATTGTGATGAGAAGGGCATGGAGCATTGTGATGACCAGGTCATGCAGTATTGTGAAAAGTGGTGTCACGGAGCATTGTGATGACATATGTATTGGCCCATTGTGATGACAATGGCATGGAGCATTGTGATACAAATTGTCATGGATGATTCTGATGACAAAGGTAATGGAGCATTTTGATGACAATGGCTTGGAGCATAGTGATGACAATATTCAGGGAGCATTGTGCTGACAAGTGCATGGAGAATTGTGATGGCAAGACTCATGGAGCATTCTGATGACAAGCTTGTGGAGTATTTTGATGACAATGGCATGGAGCATTGTCATGAAAACGGCATGGGGCTTTGTGATGAAAAAGGCATGCAGCCTTTTCGTGACAGGGTTCAAGGAGCATTCTGACGACAAGTGTCAGGGAGCATTGTGATGACAAGTGTATTGAGAATTGTGATGACAAAGGTCATGGAGCATTGTGATGACAAGGGCATGGAGCATTGTGATTACAGGGGTTTTGGAGCATTGTGATGACAAGGGCCATGGAGCCTTGTGATGACAAGGCCGTGGAACATTTTGATGGCAGGGGTCATGGAGCATTTTTATGACATAGGTAATGGAGCATTGTGATGAGAAGGGCATTGAGCATTGGTCTGAAATGTTTCATGGATTATTGTGATGAGAGTGGGCATGGAGCATTGTGATGACAAGGGCACGGTACACTGTGATACATGGGTCATGGAGGATTGTAATGACAAGGGCATGGAGCATTGTGATGAGAACGGCATCGAGCATTGTGATGACAAGTGTCATGGATCTTTTGATGACAAGGGCACGGAGCAATGTGATGAGATGGTTCATGGATCATTGTGATGACAATGACATGGAGCATTGTGATGCCAAGTATCATGGAGCTTTGTGATGAAAAAAGTCATGGAGCATTTTGATGACAAGTGTGTTGTGCATTGTGATGAGAAGGGCAGGGAGCATTTTGATGACAGGGTCATGCAGCAATTTGATGAAAAGTGTAATGGAACATTTTGATGACATTGGTTATAGAACATTGTGGTGCCAGGGATCGTGGAGCTTTGGGATGAAAAGGGTGATGGAGCATTTTGATGACAGGGGTTATGGAACATTGTGATGTCAGGGGTCAAGGAACATTGTGCTGATAAGGGGATGTAGCATTGTGATGACAGGGGTCATGGAACATTGTGATAACAGGGTTGAGCGAGGATTGTGATGACTAGTGATGGAACATTGTGATATCTCATGTGAGAAAGCATTTGGATGAGAAGTGCATGGAGCATTGTGATTACAAGGTTTATGGAGCATAGCGATGACAAGGTTGTGGATCATTGTGATGAAAAGTGCATAGCACATTGTGATGACAAAGGTCATGGAGCACTGTTCTGACAAAGACATGGAGCATTGTGATGACAAGGGTCACGGAGCATTGTGATGAAAAGTTCATGGAGCATTGTGGTTAAAATGGTCACAGAGCCTTGTGATGACGCGGGCATGGACCGTTGTGATGAAAAACGTTATGAAGCATAGTGATGACTGGAGTCACGGAGCATTGTGATGACAGGGGTCATGGAGCATTGTGATGACAAGGGCATGGAGCATTGTGATGACAGGGGCATGGATCATTGGTCTGACAAGTTTCATAGATGACTGTGATGACAGTGGACATGGTGCATTGTGATAACAAGGGCATGGAGTATTGTGATGACAAGGGCATGGAATATTGGTCTAATAAGTTTCATGGATTATTGCGATGACAGTTGGAATGGCACATTGTGATGACAACGGCATGGAGCATTGTGATGACCAGGTCATGCAGTATTGGGAAGACAGGTGTCAGGGAGCATTGTGATGACATATGTAATGGCCCATTGTGATGAAAATGGCATGGAGCTTTGTGATGCCAAGTGTCATGGAGGATTCTGATGACAAAGGTAATGGAACATTGTGATGACAATGGCTTGGAGCATTGTGATGACAAGGGTCAGGGAGCATTGTGCTGACAAGTGCATGGAGAATTGTGATGACAAGGGTCATGGAGCATTCTGATGACAAGCTTGTGGAGTATTTTGATGGCAATGGCATGGTGCATTGTGATGAAAACGGCATGGGGCATACTGATGAAAAAGGCATGGAGCCTTTTCGTGACAGGTTTCAAGGAGCATTCTGATGACAAGTGTCAGGGAGCATTGTGATGACAAGTGTATTGAGAATTGTGATGGCAAAGGTCATGGAGCATTGTGATGAAAAGGGCATGGAGTATTGTGATGACAGGCATCATGGAGCTTTGTGATGACTAGGGCATGGAGCATTGTGAAGACAAGGGCATGGAGTATTGTGAAGATAGGTGTCAGGGAGCATTGTGATTACCTATGTCATGGTCCATTGCGATAACAATAGCATGGAGCATTGTGATGCCAAATATAATGGAGGATGTGATGACAAATATAATGGAGCATTGTGATGACTAGGGCTTGGAGCATTATGTTGACAAGGGCCATTGAGAATTTTCATGACAATGTCGTGAAGCATTTTGATGACAATGTCCTGGAGCATTGTGATGAGAAAACCATGGAGGCTTGTGATGACAAATCTCAAGGAGCATACTGATGAAAAGGGGCCTGGAGCATTCTGATTACAGGGGACTTGGAACATTGTGATACAAGGGCATGGAGCATTGTGATGACAAGGACATGCAGTATTGTGAAGAGAGGTGTCTGGGAGCATTGTGATGACATATGTTATGGCCCATTGTGATGAAAATGGCATGGAGCATTGTGATGCCAAGTGTCATGGAGGATTCTAATGACAAATGTAATGGAGCATTGTGATGACAAGGGTTTGGAGCATTGTGATGACAAGGGTCAGGGAGCATTGTGCTGAAAAGGGCATGGAGTATTGTGATGACAGGCATCATGGAGCTTTGTGATGACAAGTGTTACGGAACATTGTGATCACAAGGGTTTGGAGCATTGTGATGACAGAGGTCATGGATCATTTTGATTTCAAGGAGCAGGGAGCATTGTGATGACAATGGCATGAAGCAATGTGATCCCAAGTTTCATGGAGGATTGTGATGACAATGGTAAAGGAGTATTGTGATGACAAGCGCAAAGAGCATTGTAATGACAAGGTCATGTAGCATTTTGCTGACAAAAGCATGGAGCATTGTAATGACAAGTTTCATGGAGCACTGTGATGACAAGCATCACGGAGCATTGTGAATACAGGGGTCATGGAGCATTGGGATGACAAGTGCATGGAGAATTGTGGTGACAAGTGTCATGGAGCCTTGGGCTGAAAATGTTCACGGAGTACTGTGATGACAGGGGTCATGTAGAATTTTGATTTCATTGTGCTGACAATAGCCAGAAGCATTATGATGATTGGCATGATGCATTGTGATGACAGGGTTCATGGAGCATTGAGATGAAGAGGGGCATGGAGAATTGTGATTACAGTGGTCTTGGAGCATTGTGATGACAATGGATTTGAGCATTTTGATGAGAAGTACATGGAACATTCTGATGACGTGTCATGGAGCTTTGTGATGACAAGGGCATAGAAAATTGTGATGGCAGGGGTCATGGTGCATTGTTATGACAGGTGCAATGGAGCATTGTGATAAGAAGGGCATGGAGCATTGTGATTACAAGGTTCATGGAGCATTGTGATGACAAATTTGTGGACCGTTTGGATGAAAAGTACGTGGCACATTGTGATGACAAGGGTCAAGGAGCATTTTTTTGACAAAGGCATGGAGCATTGTGATGACAAGGGTCACGGAGCATTGTGATGAAAAGTTCATGGAGCATTGTGGTTACAAAGGTAACAGAGCCTTGTGATTACGTGGGTATCGCCCATCGTGATGACAAATATTATGAAGAATTGTGATGACTGGAGTCATGGAGAATTGTGATGACAGGGGTCATGGAGCATTGTGCTGAAAAGGGCATGGAACCTTGTGCTGAGAAAGGCATAGAGCATTGTGATGACATGTGTCATGGAGCACTGTGATGACAAACGTCACGGATCATTGAGAATACAGGGGTCATGGAGCATTAGGATGACAAGGGCATGGATCATTCTGATGACATAGGTCATGGAGAATTGGGCTGAAAATGTTCCTGGAGTATTGTGATGACAGGTGTCATGGGGCATTGTGATTACAGGCGTCTTGGAGCATTATGATGACAAAGGTCCCGGATCATTGGGTTGTCAGCTGTCATGGAGTGTTGTGATGACAGTGGTCATGGAGCATTGTGATGATATTGTTCATGGAGCATTGTGATGAGAAGGTCATAGAGCAGTGGGCTGAAAATATTCATGGAGTATTGTGATGACAGGGGTCATGGAGCATTGTGATGACAACGGAATGGAGCATGGTGATGACAAGTTCCTGGAGCATTGTGATGAGATGTCTATGGAGACTTGTGATGACAAGTCTCATGGAGCATTCTGATGATAAGGGGCATGGAGCATTGTGATTACAGGGGTCTTGGAGCATTGTGATGACAAGGGCATGGAGCATTGTGAGGAGAAGGCCATGGAACTTTCTGATGACATGCGTCATGGAGCTTTGTGATGACAAGGGCATGGAGCATTGTGATTACAGGGGTTTTGGAGCACTGTGATGACAAGGGTCATGGAGCCTTGTGATGACAAGGCCTTGGAACATTGTGATGGCAGGGGTCATGAAGCATTGTTATGACAGATATAATGGAGCATTGTGATGAGAAGGGCATTGAGCATTGGTCTGAAATGTTTCATGGATTATTGTGATGAGAGTGGGCATGGAGCATTGTGATGACAAGGGCACGGAACACAGTGATACATGGGTCATGGAGGATTGTAATGACAAAGGCATGGAGCATTGTGATGGGAAGTGCATCGAGCATTGTGATGACAAGTGTCATGGTGCTTTGTGATGACAAGGGCATGGAGCCATGTGATGAGAGTGTTCATGGAGCATTGTGATGACAGTGACATGGAGCATTGTGATGCCAAGGGCCATTGAGCTTTGTGATGACAATGGTAATGGAGCATTTTGATGACGAGGGTGTGGTGCATTGTGATGAGAAGGGCAGGGAGCATTTTGATGACAGGGTCATGCATCAATTTGATGAAAAGTGTAATGGAATATTTTGATGACAGGGGTTATAGAACATTGTAATGTCAGGGGTCATGGATCTTTGGGATGAAAAGGGTCATGGAGCATTTTGATGACAGGGTTTATGGAACATTGTGATGTCAGGGGTCATGGAACATTGTGCCGATTAGGGGATGTAGCATTGTGATGACAGGGGTCATGGAACATTGTAATAACTTGGGTGAGGGAGGATTGTGATGACTAGTGGTGGAAAATTGTGATATCTCATGTGAGAGAGCATTTGGATGAGAAGTTCATGGAGCATTCTGATTACAAGGTTTATGGAGCATAGCGATGACAAGGTTATGGATCATTGTGATGAAAAGTGCATGGCACATTGTGATGACAATGGTCATGGAGCATTGTTCTGACAAAGGAATGGAACATTGTGATGACAAGGGTCAGGGAGCATTGTGATGAAAAGTTCATGGAGCATTGTGGTTAAAATGGTCACAGAGCCTTGTGATGACGCGGGCATGGACCGTTGTGATGACAAACGTTATGAAGCATTGTGATGACTGGAGTCACGGGGCATTGTGATGACATGGGTGATGGAGCATTGTGATGACAAGGGCATGGAGCACTGTGATGACAGGGGCATGGAGCATTGGTCTGACAAGTTTCATGGATGATTGTGATGACAGTGGACATGGTGCATTGTGATGACAAGGGCATGGAGCATTGTGATGACAAGGGCATGGAGTATTGTGAAGACAGGTGTCAGGGAGAATTGTGATGACATATGTCATGGTCCATTGCGATGACAATGGCATGGAGCACTGTGATGCCATATGTAATGGAGGATTGTAATGAGAAATATAATGGAGCATTGTGATGACTAGGGCTTGGAGCATTATGATGACAAGGGCCAATGAGAATTTTCATGACATTGTCGTGAAGCATTGTGATGACAATGTCCTGGAGCATTGTGATGAGAAAACCATGGAGCCTTGTGATGACAAGTCTCATGGAGCATACTGATGAAAAGGGGCATGCAGCATTCTGATTACAGGGGTCTTGGAACATTGTGATAACAAGGGCATGGAGCATTGTGATGACAAGGGCATGGAACTTTGGTCTAATAAGTTTCATGGATTATTGTGATGACAGTTGGAATGGTGCATTGTGATGACAAGGGCATGGAGCATTGTGATGACCAGGTCATGCAGTATTGTGAAAAGAGGTGTCACGGAGCATTGTGATGACATATGTATTGGCCCATTGTGATGACAATGGCATGGAGCATTGTGGTGACAAGTGTCTTGGAGGATTCTGATGACAAAGGTAATGGAGCCTTGTGATCACAATGGCTTGGAGCATAGTGATGACAAGGTTCAGGGAGCATTGTGGTGACAAGTGCATGGAGAATTGTGATGACAAGGGTCATGGAGCATTCTGATAAGCTTGTGGAGTATTTTGATGACAATGGCATGGAGCATTGTGATGAAAACGGCATGGGGCTTTGTGATGAAAAATGCATGCAGCCTTTTCGTGACAGGGTTCAAGGAGCATTCTGACGACAAGTGTCATGGAGCATTGTGATGACAAATGTATTGAGAATTGTGATGACAAAGGTCATGGAGCATTGTGATGAAAAGGGCATGGAGTATTGTGATGACAGGCATCATGGAGCGTTGTGATGACAAGTGTTATGGAACATTGTGATCACAAGTATTTGGAGCATTACGATGACAGAGGTCATGGATCATTTTGATTTCAAGGAGCATGTAGCATTGTGATGACAACGGCATGGAGCATTGTGATGACCAGGTCATGCAGTATTGGGAAGACAGGTGTCAGGGAGCATTGTGATGACATATGTACTGGCCCATTGTGATGAAAATGGCATGGAGCTTTGTGATGCCAAGTGTCATGGAGGATTCTGATGACAAAGTAATGGAGCATTGTGATGACAATGGCTTGGAGCATTGTGATGAAAAAGGTCAGGGAGCATTGTGCTCTCAAGTGCATGGAGAATTGTGATGACAAGGGTCATGGAGCCTTGTGATGACAGGGCCGTGGAACATTGTGTGGGCAGGTGTCATGGAGCACTGTTACGACAGAGGTAATGGAGTATTTTGATAAGAAGGGCATTGAGCATTGGTCTGAAAGGTTTCATGGATTTTTATGATGAGATTGGGCATATAGCACTGTGATGACAAGGGCACGGAACACTGTGATACATGGTTCATGGAGGATTGTAATGACAAGGCCATTGAGCATTGTGATGAGAAGGGCACTGAGCATTGTGATGACAAGGGCATGGAGCAATGTGATGAGAGTGTTCATGGAGCTTTGTGATGACAATGACATGGAGCATTGTGATGCCAATGATCATGGAGATTTGTGATGAGAAATAACAGGGAGCATTTTGATGACAATTGTGTGGTGCATTGTGATGAGAAGGGCAGGGAGCATTTTGATGACAGGGTCATGCAGCAATTTGATGAAAATGTAATGGAATATTTTGAGGGCAGTGGTTATAGAACATTGTGCTGCCAGGGATCATTTAGCTTTGGGATGAAATGGGTCATGGTGCATTTTGATGACAGGGGTTATGGAACATTGTGATGTCAGGGGTCATGGAACATTGTGATGATAAGGGTATGTAGCACTGTGATGAGAGGGGTCATGGAACATTATGATTACAGGGGTGAGGGGTATTGTGATGACTAGTGATGGAACATTGTGATATGTCTGGTGAGAGAGCATTTGGATGAGAAGTGCATGGAGCATTGTGATTAAAAGGTTTATGGAGCATAGCGATTACAAGGTTGTGGACCGATGTGATGAAAAGCACGTGTCACATTGTGATGACAAGGGTCATGGAGCATTGTTCTGACAAAGGCATGGAGCATTGTGATGACAAAGGTCACAGAGCCTTGTGATGACTCGGGCAAGGACCGTTTTGATGACAAACGTTATGAAGCATTGTGATGAATGGAGTCACGGAACATTGTGATGATAGGGGTCATGGAGCATTGTGATGACAAGGGCATGGAGCATTGTGGTGACAGGGGCATGGAGCATTGGTCTGACAACTTTCATAGATTATTGTGATGACAGTGGACATGGTGCATTGTAATGACAAGTGTATGGATCATGGTGATGAGAAGGTCATGGAATATTGTGAAGACAGGTGTCAGGGAGCATTGTGATGACATATGTCATGGTCCATTGCGATGATAATGGCATGGAGCATTGTGATGCTAAATGAAATGGAGGATTGTGATGACAAATAAAATGGAGCATTGTGATGACTAGGGCTTGGAGCAATATGATGACAAGGGTTATTGAGAATTTTCATCACAAGGTCGTGAAGCATTGTCATGAATGGAGTCATGGAGCATTGTGATGACAAGGGCATGGAGCATTGGTCTAATAAGTTTCATGGATTATAGCGATGACAGTTGGAATGGCGCAGTGTGATGACAAGGGCATGGAGCATTGTGAGGACCACGTCATGCAGTATTGTGAAGACAGGTGTCAGGGAGCATTGTGATGAGATATGTAATGGCCCATTGTGATGACAATGGCATAGCGCATTGTGATGCCAAGTGTCATGGACGATTCTAATGACAAAGGTAATGGAGCATTGTGATGACAATGGCTTGGAGCATTGTGATGAAAAGGGTCAGGGAGCATTTTGCTGACAAGTGCATGGAGAATTGTGATGACAATGGTCATGGAACATTCTGATGACAAGCTTGTGGAGTATTTTGATGACAATGGCATGGAGCATTGTGATGAAAACGGCATGGGGCATTGTGATGAAAAAGGCATGGAGCCTTTTCGTGACAGGTTTCAAGGAGCATTCTGACGACAAGATTCAGGAAGCATTGTAATGACAAGTGTATTTAGAATTGTGATGACAATGACCATGGAGCATTGTGATGAAAAGGCCATGGAGTATTGTGATGACAGGCATCATGGAGCGTTGTGATGACAACTTTTATGGAACATTGTGATTACAAGGGTTTGGAGCATTGTGATGAGAGAGGTCATGGATCATTTTGATTTCAAGGAGCATGGAGCACTGTGATGACAAGGGCATGAAGCAATGTGATCCCAATGTTCATGGAGGATTGTGATGACAATGGTAATGGAGAACTGTGATGACAAGCGCATAGAGCATTGTAATGACAAGGTCATGTAGCATTTGCTGACAAAGGCTTGGAGCATTGTGATGACAGGTGTCATGGAGCACTGTGATGACAAGCGTCCCGGAGCTTTGTGAATGCATGGGTCATGGAGCATTGGGATGACAAGGGCATGGTTCAATGTGATGACAAGGGTCATGGAGCATTGGGCTGAAAATGTTCATGGAGTATTGTGATGACAGGGGTCATGGAGCATTGTGATGACTAGGGAATGGAGCATTTTGATGCCAAGAGTTCCGGATCATTGTTTTGTCAGGTGTCATGGAGTGTTGTGATGACAGTGGTCATGGAGCACTGTGATGATATTGGCCATGGAGCTTTGTGATGAGAAGGTTGTGGAGCATTGTGATTACAGGTGTCTTGATGCATTGTGATGAAATGGGCATGTATCATTGTGATGAAAAAGGCATGGAGCCTTGTCATGACAGGGTTCAAGAAGCATACTGACGACAAGTGTCAGGGAGCATTGTGATGACAAGTGTATTGAGCATTTGATGACAAAAGTCATGGAGCATTGTGATGAGAAGTCCATGGATAATTTTGATGATGAGCGTCATGGGGTGTTGTGATGATAAGTCTTATGGAACATTGTGATCACAAAGGTTTGGAGCATTATGATGACAGAGGTCATGGAGAATTTAGATTTCATTGTGATGAAAATAGCCTGAAACATTATGATGATGGGCATGGTGCATTGTGATGACAGGGTTCATGGAGCATTGAAATGAAAAGGGGCATGGAGCATTGTGATTACCGGGGTCTTGGAGCATTGTGATTACAAGGGCATGGAGCATTGTGATGAGAAAGCCATGGAACATTCTGATGACATGCTTCTTGGAGCACTGTGATGACAAGGGCATGGAGCATTGTGATTACAGGTGTCTTGGAGCATTGTGATGACAATGGTCATGGAGCCTTGTGATGACATGCCGTTGAACAATGTGATGGCATGTGTCATGGAGCATTGTTATGACAGAGGTAATGGAGCATTGTGATAAGAAGGGCATTGAGCTTTGGTCTAAAATATTTCATGGATTATTGTGATGAGAGTGGGCATGGAGCATTGGGATGACAAGGGCACGGAACACTGTGATGCATGGTTCATGGAGTATTGTAATGACAAGGGCATGGAGCATTGTGATGAGAAGTTCATCGAGCATTGTGATGACAAGTGTCATGGAGCTTTGTGATGACAAGCGCATGGAGCAATGTGATGAGAGTGTTCATGGAGCACTGTGATGACAATGACACGGAGCATTGTGATGCCAATTGTCATGGAGATTTGTGATGACAAATAACAGGGAGCATTTTGATGACAATGGTGTGGTGCATTGTGATGAGAAGGGCAGGGAGCGTTTTGATGACAGTGTCATGCAGCAATTTGATGAAAATGTAATGGAATATTTTGAGGGCAGGGGGTTTAGAACATTGTGATGTCAGGGGTCATGGAAGTTTGAGATGAAATGGGTCATGGTGCATTTTGATGACAGGGTTTATGGAACATTGTGATGTCAGGGGTCATGGAATATTGTGATGATAAGGGTATGTAGCACTGTGATGAGAGGGGTCATGGAACATTATGATTACAGGGGTGAGGGGTATTGTGATGACTAGTGATGGAACATTGTGATATCTCTTTTGAGAGAGCATTTGGATGAGAAGTGCTTGGACCACTGTGATTACGAGGTTTATGGAGCACAGTGATTACAAGGTTGTGGACCGATGTGATGAAAAGCACGTGGCACATTGTGATGACAAGGGTCATGGAGCATTGTTCTGACAAAGGCATGGAGCATTGTGATGACAAGTGTCAGGGAGCGTTGTGATGAAAAGTTCAAGGAGCATTGTGGTTACAAAGGTCACAGAGCCTTGTGATGACACGGGCATGGACCGTTTTGATGACAAACGTTATGAAGCATTGTGATGACTGGATTCACGGTGCATTGTGATGATAGGGGTCATGGAGCATTGTGAGGACAAGGGCATGGAGCATTGTGGTGACAGGGGCATGGAGCATTGGTCTGACAAGTTTCAAAGATTATTGTGATGACAGTGGACATGGTGCATTGTAATGCCAAGTGTATGGATCATGGTGATGAGAAGGTCATGCAGTATTGTGAAGACAGTTGTCAGGGAGCATTGTGATGACATATGTCATGGTCCATTGCAATGATAATGGCATGGAGCATTGTGATGCTAAATGTAATGGAGGATTGTGATGACAAATAAAATGGAGCATTGTGATGACTAGGGCTTGGAGCAATATGATGACAAGGGCTATTGAGAATTTTCTTCACAATGTTGTGAAGCATTGTGATGACAACGTCCTGGAGCATTGTGATGAGAAATCCATGGAGCCTTGTGATGACAAGTCTCATATAGCATACTGATGAAAAGGGGCATGGACCACTGTGATTTCAGGGGTCTTGGAACATTGTGATGACAAGGGCATGGAGCATTGTGAAGAGAAGGCCAAGGAGCATTCTGAGGACATGCGTCATTGAGCTTTGTGATGACCAGCGCATGGAGCATTTTGATTACAGGGGTCTTGTAGCAGTGTGATGAAAAGGGCATGGAACATTGTGATGAAAAATGCATGGAGCCTTGTCATGACAGGGTTCAAGGAGCATACAGACAACAAGGGTCATGGAGCATATTGATGACAAGTGTATTGAGCATTGTGATGACAAAGGTCATGGGGCATTGTGATGAGAAGGCCATGGAGCATTCTGATGACATGTGTCATGGAGCTTAGTGATGACAAGGGCATGGAGCAATGTGATGCCAAGGGTCATGGAGGATTCTGATGACAAATGTAATGGTGCATTGTGATGACAATGGCTTGGAGCATTGAGATGACAAGGGTCAGGGAGCATTTTCATGATGGGGGTTACGGAACATTGTGATGTCAGGGATCATCGAACATTGTTATGTTAAGTGCATGTAGCACTGTGATGACAGGAGTCATGGAACATTGTGATGACAGGGGTGAGGGAGTATTGTGGCGAATAGTGAAGTAACATTGTGATATCAGTGGTGAGAGAGCATTTTGATGAGAAGTTCATGGAGCATTGTGATGACAATGTTTATGGAGCATTGTGATGACAAGATTGTGGAGCACTGTGATGACAAGCGCATGGTGCATTGTGATGACATGTGTCATGGTGCATTGTGCTGACAAGCGCATGGAGCATTGTGATGACAAGGGTCATGGAGCATTGTGCTGAGAAAGGCATAGAGCATTGTGCTGACAAGGGTCCAAGAGAATTGTGATGAAAAGTTCATGGAGCATTGTGGTTAAAAAGGTCACAGAGACTCTTGATGACGAGGGCATGGACCATTGTGATGACAAATGTCATGAAGCACTGTGATGACTGGAGTCACGGAGCACTGTGATGACAGGGGTCATGGAGCATTGTGATGACAAGGGGCATGGAGCATTGTGATGACAAGGGCATGGATCATTGGTCTCATAAATTTCATGTATTATTGTGATGACTGTTGGAATGGTGCATTGTGGTGACAAGGGCATGGAGCATTGGGCTGCCAAGTGTCATGGAGGATTCTGATGACAAATGTAATGGTGCATTGTGATGACAATGGCTTGGAGCATTGAGATGACAAGGGTCAGGGAGCATTGTGCTGACAAGTGCATGAAGAATTGTGATGACAAGGGTCATGGAGCATTGTGATGACAAGCTTGTGGAGTATTTTGATGACAGTGGCGAGGAACATTGTGATGAAAACGGCATGGGGCATTTTGATGAAAAAGGCATGGAGCCTTTTTGTGACAGGGTTTAAGGAGCATTCTGACGACAAGTGTCATGGAGCATTGTGATGACAAGTGTATTGAGAATTGTGATGACAAAGTTCATGGAGCATTGTGATGAAAAGTGCATGGAGTATTGTGATGACAGGCATCATGGAGCGTTGTGATGACAATTGTTATGGAACATTTTGATCACAAGTGTTTGGAGCATTGTGATGACAGAGGTCATGGATCATTTTGATTTAAAGGAGCATGGGGCATTGTGATTACAAGGGCATGAAGCAATGTGATCCCAAGGTTCATGGAGGATTGTGATGACAATGGTAGTCGAGTATTGTGATGACAAGCGCATAGAGCATTGTAATGAAAAGGTCATGAAGCATTTTGCTGACAAAGTCATGGAGCATTGTGATGACAGGTGTCATGGAGCACTGTGATGACAAGCGTCACGGAGCATTGTGAATACAGGGGTCATGGAATATTTTGATGACAAGGGCATGGATGATATTGATGACAAGGTTCATGGAGCATTGGGCTGAAAATGTTCATGGAGTATTGTGATTACAGGGGTCTTGGAGCATTGTGATGACAGGAGTCCCGGATCATTGTGTTGTCAGGTGTCATGGAATGTTGTGATGACAGTGGTCATGGAGCATTGTGATGATATTGGTCATGGAGCATTGTGATGAGAAGGTCAAGGAGCATTGGGCTGAAAACGTTCATCGAGTATTGTGATGACAGGGGCCATGGAGGCTTGTGATGACAAGGTACTGGAGCATTGTGATGAGAAGACCATGGAGACTTGTGATGACAAGTCTCATGGAATATTTTGATGAAAAGGGGCATGGTGCATTGTGATTACAGGGGTCTTGGGGCATTGTAATGACATGGGCTTGGAGCATTGGGATGAGATGGCCATGGAACGTTCTGATGACATGCACCATGGAGCTTTGTGATGACAAGGGCATGGAGCATTGTGATGAAAAAGGCATGGAGCCTTGTCATGACATGGTTCAAGGAGCATACTGAGGACAAGTGTCAGGGAGCATTGTGATGACAAGTGTATTGAGCATTGTGATGAAAAAGGTCATGGAGCATTGTGATGAGAAGACAATGTATCATTGTGATGACGAGCATCATGGGACGTTGTGATGATAAGTGTTATGGAACATTTTGATCACACGGTTTGGGAGCATTGTGATGACAGAGATCATGGAGAATTTTGATTTCATTGTGATGACAATAGCATGAAGCATTTTGATGATGGGCATGGTGCATTGTGATGGCCGGGTTCATGGATCATTGAGATGAAAAGGGGCATGGAGCATTGTGATTACAGGGGTCTTGGAGCATTGTGATGAGAAGGGTCATGGAGCCTTGTGATGACAAGGACATGGAACATCGTGATGGCAGGGGTCATGGAGCATTGTTATGACAGTGTTAATGGAGAATTGTGATGGCAAGGGCATGGAACATTCTGATTACAATGTCATGGATTATTGTGAAGACAAGTGTCAGGGAGCATTGTGATGGCATATTTCATGTTCCATTGTGATGACAAAGGTAATGGAGCATTGTGATGACAAGGGCTTGGAGCAATGTGATGAGAGCGTTCATGGAGCATTGTGATGACAATGACATTGAGCATTTTGATGAAAAGTTCATGGAGCATTGTGGTGACAAATTTCACAGAGCCTTGTGATGATGAGTGCATTGACTTTTGTGGTGACACAGGTCATGGAGTCTTGTGATGACGGGACACACGGAGCATTGTGATGACTGGGGTAATGTAGCATTGTGATGACAGGAGCATGGAGCATTGGTCTGACAAGTTTCATGGATAATTGTGTTGACAGTGGGCATGGCACATTGTGATGACAAGGGCATGGAGCATTGTGATGACAAGGTCATGGATTATTGTGAAGACAGGTGTCAGGGAGCATTGTGATGGCATATTTCATGTTCCATTGTTATGACAATGGCATGGAGCATTGTGATTCCGAGTGTTATGGAGGATTGTGATGACAAAGGTAATGGAGCATTGTGATGACAAGGGCTTGGAGCATTGTGATGACAAGGGCCATGGAGCATTGCGATGACAAGGGCATGGAACATTGTGATGACAACGGCCTTTCAGAATTTTGATGAAAATTTCGTGAAGCATTGTGATGACAAAGGCATGGAGCTTGCTATGACAGGGGTCATGGGACATTGCTATGACAAGTGCATGGAGAATTGTGATGACAAGAGCATGTAACATGGGGATGAGAACTCTCATGGAGCATTGTGATGACAAGGACGTGGAGAATTGTGATGACAAGGGACCTGGAGCATTGTGATGACCAGGGCATGGAGCATTGTTATGGCAAGACCGTGGAGCACTGTGATGAGAAGACCATGGATAATTTTGGTGATGAGCATCATGGAGCACTGTAATGACAAGGGGCATGGAGCATTGTGATGATAGGTCTCATGGAGCATTGTGATGACAGGGGTCATGGATCATTGTGATGACAAGGGTCATGGAGTATTCTGATGACAAGCTTGTGCAGTATTGTGATGACAAAGCATTTAACACTGTGATGGGAAGTGTCATGGAACATAGTGATGCCAAGAACGTGGATAATTGTGATGAAAGGGAACATAGAGCATTGTGATGACCAGGGCATGGAGCATTGTGATGGCAAGACCGTGGAGCACTGTGATGAGAAGACCATGGATAATTGTGATTATGAGCATCATGGGGTGTAGTGATGAGAAGTGTTATGGAACATTGTGATCCCAACTGTTTGGAGCATTGTGATGACAGAGGTCATGGAGCATTTTGATTTCATTGTGAGGAAAATAGCCTGAAGCATTTTGATAATGGGCATGGTGCATTGTGATGATAGGATTCATGGAGCTTTGAGATGAAAAGGGGCATGGAGCATTGTGATAAAAAGTGTCTTGGAGCATTGTGATGAGAAGTCCATGGAACATTCTAATGACATGCGTCATGGAGCTTTGTGATGACAAGGGCATGGAGCATTGTGATTACAGGTGTCTTGGAACATTGTGATGACAAGTGTCATGGAGACTTGTGAATGGCAAGGCCGTGGAACTTTGTGATGGCAGGGGTCATGGAACATTGTTATGACAGGTGTAATGGAGCATTGTGATGAGAAGGACAGGAAGTATTGGTGTGAAATGTTTCATGGATTATTGTGATGAGAGTGGACATGGAGCATTGTGATGACAAGAGCACGGAACACTGTGATACAATGGTCATAGAGGATTGTAATTACAAGGGCATGGAGCATAGTGATGAGAAGGGCATCGAGCATTGTGATGACATGTGTCATGGAGCTTTGTGATGACAAGGGCATGGAGAAATGTGATGAGAAGGTTCATGGAGCATTGTGATGACAATGACATGGAGCATTGTGATGTCAAGGGTCAAGGAGATTTGTGATGACAAAAGTCACGTAGCATTTTGATGACAAGGGCGTGGTGCATTGTGATGAGAAGGCCAGGGATCATTTCGATGACAGGGTCATGCAGCAATTTGATGAAAATTGTAATGGAATATTTTGATGACAGGGGTTATAGAACATTGGGATGTCAGGGGTCATGTAGCTTTGGGATAAAAAGCGTCATGGAGCATTTTGATGACAGGGTTTGTGGAACATTGTGAAGTCAGGTGTCATGGAACATTGTGATGATAAGGGGATGTAGCATTGTGATGACAGGGGTCATGGAACATTGTGATTACAGGGGTCTTGGAGCATTGTGATGAGAAGGGTCATGGAGCCTTGTGATAACAAGGCCATGGAACATCGTGATGGCAGGGGTCATGGAGAATTGTTATGACAGGGGTAATGGAACATTGTGATGGCAATGGCATGGAGGATTGTGATGAGAAGGCCATGGAGCATTCTGATGACATGTGTCATGGAGCTTTGTGATGACAACGGCATGGAGCAATGTGATGAATGTGATCATGGAGCATTGTGATGAAAATGACATGGAGCATTGTGATGCCAAGGGTCATGGATCTCTGTGATGACAAATGTCATGGAGGATTTTGATGACAAGGTGTTTGTGCATTGTGATGAGAAGGGCAGGGAGCATTGTGATGACAGGGTCATGGAGCAATTGGATGAAATGTGTCATGGAACATTTTGATGACAGGGGTTATTGAACATTGTGATGCCAGGGGTCATGGAGCATTTTGATGAAAAGGTTTTGGGAGCATTTTGATGACAGGGGTTATGGAACATTGTGATGTCAGGGGTCATCGAACATTGTGATGATATGTGCATGTACAATTGTGATGACAGCAGTCATGGATCATTGTGATGACAGGGGTGAGGGAGTATTGTGACGAATAGTGATGTCACATTGTGATATCTGTTGTGAGAGAGCATTTTGATGAGAAGTGCATGGAGCATTGTGATGACAAAGTTTATGGATCATTGTGATGACAAGATTGTGGAGCACTGTGATGACAAGTGCATGGTGCATTGTGATGACATGTGTCATGGAGCATCGTGCTGACAAGCACATGGTGCATTGTGATGACAAGGGTCATGGAGCATTGTGCTGAGAAAGGCATAGAGCATTGTGATGACAAGGGTCAAAGAGCATTTTGATGAAAAGTTCATGGAGCATTGTGGTTAAAAAGGTCACAGAGACTGTTGATGATGAGGGAATGGACCATTGTGATGACAAAGGTCATGAATCATTGTGATGAGTGGAGTCACGGAGCATGGTGATGACAGGGGTCATGGAGCATTGTGATAACAAGGGCATGGAGCATTGTGATGACAAGGGCATGGAGCATTGGTCTAATATGTTTCATGGATTATTGTGATGACATTTGGTATGGCACATTGTGATGACAAGGGCATGGAGCATTGTGATGACCAGGTCATGCAGTATTGTGAAGAGAAGTGTCAGGGAGCATTGTGATGACATATGTAATGGCCCACTGTGATGAAAATGGCATGGAGCATTGTGATGCCAAGTGTCATGGAAGATTCTGATGACAAAGGTAATGGAGCATTGTGATGACAATGGCTTGGAGCATTGTGATGACAAGTGTCAGGGAGCATTGTGCTGACAAGTGCATGGAGAATTGTGATGACAAGGGTCATGGAGCCTTCTGATGACAAGCTTGTGGAGTATTTTGATGACAAAGGCATGGAGCATTGTGATGAAAACGGCATGGGGCAATGTGATGAAAATTGCATGTAGACTTTTCGTGGCAGGGTTCAAGAAGCATTCTGACGACAAGTGTCAGGGACCATGGTGAAGACAAGTGAATTGAGAATTGTGATGACAAAGGTCATGGAGCATGGAGATGAGAAGGCCATGGATAATAGTGATGAAGATCGTCATGGGGTGTTGTGATTGTAAGTGTTATGGAACATTGTGATCACAAGGTTTTGGAGCATTATGATGACAGAGGTCATGGAGAATTTTGATTTCATTGTGATGACAATAGCCTGAAGCATTATCATGATGGGCATGGTGCATTGTGATGACAGAGTTCATGGAGCATTGAGATGAAAAGGGGCATGGAGCACTGTGATTACAGGGGTCTTGGAGCATTGTGATGACTAGCGCATAGAGCATTGTAATGACAAGGTCATGTAGAATTTTCCTGACAAAGGCATGGAGCATTGTGATGACAGGTGTCATGGAGAACTGTGATGACAAGTGTCACGGAGCATTGTGAATACAGGGGTCATGAAGCATTGGGATAACAAGTGCATGGATCATTGTGATGACAAGTGTCATGGAGCATAGGGCTGAAAATGTTCATGGAGTGTTGTGATGACAGGGGTCATGGAGCATTGTGATGACAGAGGTCATGGAGAATTTTTATTTCATTGTGATGACTATAGCCTGAATCATTATGATGATCAGCATGATGCATTGTGATGACAGGGTTCATGGAGCATTGAGATGAAAAGGAGCACGGAGCACTGTGTTTACAGGGGTTTGGGAGCATTGTGATGACAAGGGCATGGAGCATTTTGATGAGAAGGCCAAGGAACAATCTGATGACATGTGTCATGGAGCTTTGTGATGACAATGGCATGGAGCGTTGTGATTAAAGGGGTCTTGGAGCATTGTGATGACAAGTGTCGTGGAGCCTTGTGATGACAAGGCCGTGGAACATTGTGATGGCAGTGGTCATGGAGCATTGTTATGACAGGGGTAATGGAGCATTGTGATGAGAAGGGCATACAGCATTGTGATTACAATTTTTATGGAGCATTGTGATGACAAATTTTTGGATTGTTGGGATGAAAAGCGCATGGCACATTGTGATGACAATGGTCATGGAGCATTTTACTGAAAAAGGCATGGAGCATTGTGATGACAATGGTCACGGAGCACTGTGATGAAATGTTCATGGAGCATTGTCGATACAAAGGTAAGAGACCCTTGTGATGACGCGGGCATGGACCATTGTGATGACAAATATTATAAAGCATTGTGATGACTGGAGTCAGAGAGCATTGTGATTACAGGGGTCTTGGAGCATTGTGATGACAAGGGCATGGAGCATTGTGAGGAGAAAGACATGGAGCATTCTAATGACATATGTCATGAAGCATTGTGCTGAGAAAGGCATAGAGCATTGTGATGACAGGGGATAAAGAGCATTGTGAAGAAAAGTTCATGGAGCATTGTGGTTAATAAGGTCACAAAGACTGTTGATGATGAGGGCATGGACCATTTTGATGACAAAGGTCATGAAGCATTGTGATGACTGGAGTCACGGAGCATTGTGATGACAGGGCTCATTAAGCACTGTGATAACAATGGCATGGAGCATTGTGATGACAAAGGCATGGAGCATTGTGATGACCAGGTCATGCAGTATTGTGAAGACAGGTGTCAGGGAGCATTGTGATGACATATGTAATGGCCCATTGTGATGACAATGGCATGGAGCATTGTGATGCCAAGTGTCATGGAGGATTCTGAAGACAAAGGTAATGGAGCATTGTGATGACAATGGCTTGGAGCATTGTGATGACAAGGGTCAGGGGGCATTGTGCTGACAAGTGCATGGAGAATTGTGATGACAAGGGTCACGGAGCATTCTGATGACAAGCTTGTGTAGTATTTTGATGACAATGGCATGGAGCCTTGTGATGAAAACCGCATGGGGCTTTGTGATGAAAAAGGCATGGAGAATTTTCGTGACAGGTTTCAATGAGCATTCGGATGACAATTTTCAGGGAGCATTGTGATGACAATGTATTGTGAATTGTGATGACAAAGGTCATGGAGCATTGTGATGAAAAGTGCATGGAGTATTGTGATGACAAGCATCATGGAGCGTTGTGATGACAAGTGCTATGGAACACTGTGATCACAAGGATTTGGAGCATTGTGATGACAGAGGTCATGGATCATTTTGATTTCAAGGAGCATGGAGCATTGTGATGACAAGGGCATGAAGCAATGTGATCCTGAGTTTCATGGAGGATTTTGATGACAATGGAAATGGAGTATTGTGATGACAGGCCCTTAGAGAATTGTGATGACAAGGTCATGTAGCATTTTGCTGACAAAGGCATGGAACATTGTGATGACAAGGGTCATGGAGCACTGTGATGACAGGCGTCACGGAGCATTGTGAATACAGGGGTCATGGAGCATTGGCAAGGCAAGGGCATGGATCATTGTGATGACAAGGGTCATGGAGCATTTTGATGACTAGGGAATGGAACATTGTGATGACAAGAGTCCCGGATCATTGTGTTGTCAGGTGTCATGGAGTGTTGTGATGACCGTGGTCATGGAGAATTGTGATGATATTGGCCATGGAGCATTGTGATGAGTAGGTCGTGGAGCATTTGGCTGAAAATGTTCATGGATTATTGTGAAGACAGGGGTCATGGAGCATTGTGATGACAAGGGAATGGAGCATGGTGATGACAAGGTCCTAGAGCGTTGTGATGAGAAGACCATGGAGACTTGTGATGATAAGTCTCATGGAGCATTCTGATGAAAAGGGGCATGGAGCATTGTGATTACAGGGGTCTTGGAGCATTTTGATGACAAGAGCATGGAGCATTGTGATGAGAAGGCCATGAAGCATTCTGATGACATGTGTCATGGAGCTTTTTGATGACAAGGTCATGGAGCATTGTGATGACATGTGTCATGGAGCATTGTGATGACAACGGAATGGAGCATGGTGATGACAATGTTCTGGGGCATTGTGATGAGAAGACCATGGAGACTTCTGCTGAGAAGTCTCATGGAGCATTCTGATGAAAAGGAGCATGGAGCATTGTGATTACAGGTGTTTTGGAGCATTGTGATGACTAGGGCATGGAGCATTGTGATGAGAAGGCCATGGAGCATTCTGATGACATGCGTCATGGAGTTTTGTGATGACAAGGGCATGGAGCATTTGTGATTACAGGGATCTTGGAGCATTGTGATGAAAAGTGCATGGATCATTGTTATGAAAAAGGCATGGAGCCTTGTCATGACAGTGTTCATGGAGCATTCTGACAACAAGTGTCAGGAAGCATTGTGTTGACAAGTTTATTGAGCATTGTGATGAAAAAGATCATGGAGCATTGTGATGAGAAGACCATGGATAATTGTGATGATGAGTGTCATGGGGTGTTGTGATGATAAGTGTTATGGAACCTTGTGATCACAAGGCTTTGGAACATTATGAAGACAGAGGTCATGGAGAATATTGATTTCATTGTGATGACAATAGCCTGTAGCATTATGATGATGGGAATGGTGCATTGTGATGACAGGGTTCATGGAGCATTGAGATGAAAAGGGGCATGGAGCATTGTGATTACAAGGGTCTTGGAGCACTGTGATGACAAGGGCATGGAGCACTGTGATGAGAAGGCCATGGAACTTTCTGATGACATGCGTCATGGAGCTTTGTGACGACAAGGGCATGGAGCATTGTGCTTTCAGGGGTCTGGAGCATTGTGATGACAAGTGTCATGGAACCTTGTGATGACTAGGCCGTGGAACATTTTGATGTCAAGGGTCATGGTGCATTTTTACGACAGGTGTAATGGAGCATTTTGATGAGAAGGGCATGGAACATTGGTCTGAAATGTTTCATGGATTATTGTGATGAGAGTGGGCATGGAGCATTGTGATGACAAGGGCACGGAACACTGTGATGCATGGGTCATGCAGGATTGTAATGACAAGGGCATGGAGCATTGTGATGAGAAGGGCATCGAGTATTGTGATGACAAGTGTCATGGAGCTTTGTGATGACAAGGGCATGGAGCAATGGGATGAGAGTGTTCATGGAGCATTGTGATGACAATGACATGGAGCATTGTGATGCCAAGGGTCATGGAGCTTTGTGATGACAAATCACGGAGCATTTTGATGAAAAGGGCATGGTGCATTGTGCTGAGAAATGCAGGGAGCATTTTGATGACCAGGTCATGCAGCAATTTGATAAAAAGTGTAAAGGAACATTTTGATGGCAGGGGTTATAGAACATTGTGTTGTCACGGGTCTTGGAGCTTTGGGATGAAAAGGGTCATGGAGCATTTTGATGACAGGGGTTATGGAACATTGTGATGTCAGGTGTCATGGAACATTGTGATGATAAGGGGATGTAGCATTGTGATGACAGGGTCCTGGAACATTGTGATTAAAGGGATGAGGGAGTATTGTGATGACTAGAGATGGAACATTGTGATATCTCTGGTGAGAGAGCATTTTGATGAGAAGTGCATGGACCATTGTGATTACAAGGTTTATGAAGCATAGCAATGACAAGGTTGTGGACCATTGTGATGAAATGCGCGTGTCACATTGTGATGACTATGTTCCTTGAGCATTGTTCTGACAAAGAAATGGAGCTTTGTGATGACAAGGGCTTGGAGCATTGTGATTACATGGGTCATGGGGCATTTTGATGACAATGGCGTCGAGCATTGTGATGAGAAGGCCATGGATAATTGTGATGACGCGCGTCATGGAGCACAGTAATGACAAGGGGTATGGAGCATTGTGATGACAGTGGCCATGGAGAAATGTGATGACAAGTGTCATGGAGCATTCTGATGACAAGCTTGTGGAGTATTGTGACGACAATGGCTTGGAGCATTGTGATGAAAAGGGCATGGAGCATTGTGATGAAAAAGGCATGAAGCCATTTCATGACAGGTTTCAAGGAGCATTCTGATGAAAAGTGTCAGGGAACATTGTGATGACATGTGTATTGAGAATTGTGATGAAAAAGATCATGGAGCATTTTGACGAAAAGGGCATAGAGTATTGTGATGACATGCATCATGGAGCGTTGTGATGACAAGTGTTATGGAACAATGTGATCACAAGGGTTTGGAGAATTGTGATGATAGAAGTCATGGATCATTTTGTTTTCAAGGACCATGCAGCATTGTGATGACAAGGGCATGAATCAATGTGATCCCAAGGTTTATGGATGATTGTGATGACAATGCTAAGGGAGTATTGTGATGACAAGCAAATGGAGCATTTTGATGGCAACGTCGTGTAGCATTTTGCTGACACAGGCATGGAGCATTGTGATGATAAGGTTCATAGAGCACTTTGATGAGAAGCATCACGGATCATTGTGATTACAGGGGTCATGGAGCATTGGGATGACAAGGTCATGGATCATTGTGATGACAAGTGTCATGGAGAATTGGGCTGAAAATATTAATGGAGCATTGTGATGACTAGGGAATGGAGCATTGTGATGACTAGAGTCCCGGATCACTGTGTTGTCAGGGGTCATGGAGCGTTGTGATGACAGTGGTCATGGAGCATTGTGATGATAGGGATCATGAAGCATTGTGATGAGAAGTTCCTGGAGAATTGGCGTGAAAATATTCAGGAAGTATTGTGAGGACAGGGGTCATGGAGCATTGTGATGACAAGGGAATGGAGCACTGTGATGAAAGGTTCCTGGAGCACTGTGATGAGGAGACCATGGAGCCTCGTAATAAGAAGTCTCATGGAGCATTCTGATGAAAAGGGGCATGGAGTATTGTGATTACAGGGGTCTTGGAGCATTGTGATGATAAGGGCATGGAGCATTGTGATTACTGGTGTCTTGGAGCATTGTGATGAAATTGGCATGGATCATTGTTATGAAAATGGTATGGAGCCTTGTCATGACAGGGTTCCAGGAGCATACTGATGAGAAGTGTCAGGGAGCATTGTGATGACATGTGTATAGAGCATTGTGATGACAAAGGTCATGGAGCACTGTGATGAGAAGACCATGGATAACTGTGATGATGAGCGTCATGGGGCGTTGTGATGATAAGTGTTATGGAACATTGTGATCACAAGGATTTGGAGCATTGTGATGAGACAGATCATCGAATATTTTGATTTCATTGTGATGACAATAGCCTGAAGCATTATGATGATGGTCATGGTGCATTTTGATGACAGGGTTCATGGAGCATTGAGATGCAAAGGGGCATGGAGCATTGTGATTAGAGGGTTCATGGAGCATTGTGATGACAATGGCATGGAGCATTGAAGTGCCAATTGTCATGGAGCTTTGTGATGACAAAGGTCATGGAGCATTTTGATGACAAGGTCGTGGTACATTGTGATGAAAAGGGCAGGGAGCATTGTGATGACAGGGTCATAGAGCAAGTTGATGAAAAGTGTCATGGAATATTTTAATGACAGGGGTTATGGAACATTGTGATGTCAGGGATCATGGAGCATTTTGATGAAAAGGATCATGGAGAATTATGATGACAGGGTTTATGGAACATTGTGATGTCAGGGGTCATTGAACATTTTGAGGAAAAGTGTTATGGAGCATTATGATGACAGGGGTTATGGAACATTGTGATGTCAGGGGTCACCGAACTTTGTGATGATATGTGCATGTAGCATTGCAAAGACAAAAGTCATGGAACATTGTGATGACAGGGGTGAGGGAGTATTGTGATGAATAGTGCTGTAACATTGTGATATCATTGGTGAGAAAGCATTTTGATGAGAAGTGCATGGAGAATTGTGATGACAAGTTTTATGGAGCATCGTGGTGACAAGATTGTGGAGCACTGTGATGAGAAGCGCAGGGTGCATTGTGATGACATGGGTCATGGAGCATTGATCTGACAAGCGCATGGAGCATTGTGATGACAAGGGTCATGGAGCATTGTGCTGAGAAAGGCATAGAACATTGTGATGACAAGGGTCAAAGAGCATTGTGATGAAAAGTTATTGGACCATTGTGGTTAAATATGTCACAGAGACTGTTGATGACGAGGGCATGGACCACTGTGATGAAAAAGGTCATGAATCGTTGTGATGAATGGAGGCATGGAGCATTGTGATGACAGGCGTCATGGAGCATTGTGATAACAAGGACATGGAGCATTGTGATGACAAGGGAATGGAGCATTGGTCTAATAAGTTTCATGGATTATTGTGATGACTGTTGTAATGGCGCATTGTGATGACCAGGTCATGCTGTATTGTGAAGACAGGTGTCAGGGAGCATTGTGATGACATATGTAATGGCCCATAGTGATGACAATGCCATGGAGCATTGTGATGCCAAGTGTCATGGAGGATTCTGATGACAAAGGTAATGGAGCATTGTGATGACAATGGCTTGGAGCATTGTGATGACAAGGGTCAGGGAGAATTTTGCTGACAGGTGCAGGGAGAATTGTGATGAAAACGGTCATGAAGTATTCTGATGACAAGCTTGTGGAGTATTTTGATGACAATGGCATGGTACATTGTGATGAAAAAAGCATGTGGCATTGTGATGACAAGTGTATTGAGAATTGTGATGACAAATGTCATGGAGCATTGTGATGAGTAGGGCATGGAGTATTGTGATGACAGGCATCATGGAGCGTTGTGATGACAAGTGTTATGAAACATTGTGATCACAAGGGTTTGGAGCATTGTGATGACAGAGGTCATGGATCATTTTGATTTCAAGGAGCATGGAGCATTGTGATGACAAGGGCATGAAGCAATGTGATCCCAAGGTTCATGGAGGACTGTGATGACAATGGTAATGGAGTATTGTGATGAAAAGCGAATAGAGCATTGCAATGACAAGGTCAGGTAGCATTTTGCCGACAAAGGCATGGAGCATTGTGATGACAGGTGTCATGTAGCAATGTGATGACAAGCGTCACGGAGCATTGTGAATACAGGGGTCATGGAGCATTGGGATGACAAGGGCATGGATGTTTGTGATGACAAGTGTCATGGAGCTTTGGGCTGAAAATGTTCATGGAGTATTGTGATGACAGGGATCATGGAGCATTTTGATGACAAGTTCCTGGAGCACTTTGATGAGAAGACAATAGAGACTTGTGATGACATGTCTCATGGAGCATTCTGATGAAAAGGGACATGTAGCATTGTGATTACAGGGGTCTTGGAGCATTGTGATGACAAGGGCATGGAGCATTGTGAGGAGAAGGCCATGGAGCATTCTGATGACATGCGTCATTGTGCTTTGTGATGACAAGGGCATGGAGCATTGTGATTACAGGGGTCTTGGAGCATTGTGATTAAAAGGGCATGGATCTTTGTGATGAAAAAGGCATGGAGACGTGTCATGACAGGGTTAATGGAGCATACTGATGACAAGTGTCAGGGAGCATTGTGATGACAAGTGTTTGAGCATTGTGATAACAAAGGTCATGGAGCATTGTGATGAGGAGACCATGGATAATTGTGATGATGAGTGTCATTGGGTGTTGTGATGATAAGTGTTATGGAACATTGTGATCACAAGGGATTGGAGCATTGTGATGACAGAGGTCATGGAGCATATAGATTTCATTGTGATGACAATAGCCTGAAGCATTATCATGATGGGCCTGATGCATTGTGATGACAGTGTTCATGGAGCATTGAGATGAAAAGGGGCATGGAGCATTGTGATTACAGGGTTCTTGGAGCATTGTGATGTCAAGGGCATGGAGCATTTTGATGAGAAGGACATGGAACATTCTGATGGAATGTGTCATGGAGCTTTGTGATGACAAGGGCATGGAGCATTGTGATTACATGGGTCATGGAGCATTTTGATGACAATGGCGTCGAGCATTGTGATGAGAAGGCCATGGATAATTGTGATGACGCGCGTCATGGAGCACAGTAATGACAAGGGGTATGGAGCATTGTGATAACAGTGGCCATGGAGAAATGTGATGACAAGTGTCATGGAGCATTCTGATGACAAGCTTGTGGAGTATTGTGACGACAATGGCTTGGAGCATTGTGATGAAAAGGGCATGGAGTATTGTGATGAAAATGGCATGAAGCCATTTCATGACAGGTTTCAAGGAGCATTCTGATGACAAGTGTCAGGGAACATTGTGATGACATGTGTATTGAGAATTGTGATGAAAAAGATCATGGAGCATTTTGACGAAAAGGGCATAGAGTATTGTGATGACAGGCATCATGGAGCGTTGTGATGACAAGTGTTATGGAACATTGTGATCACAAGGGTTTGGAGCATTGTGATGATAGAAGTCATGGATCATTTTGTTTTCAAGGAGCATGCAGCATTGTGATGACAAGGGCATGAAGCAATGTGATCCCAAGGTTCATGGATGATTGTGATGACAATGCTAAGGGAGTATTGTGATGACAAGCAAATGGAGCATTTTGATGGCAACGTCATGTAGCATTTTGCTGACACAGGCATGGAGCATTGTGATGATAAGGTTCATAGAGCACTTTGATGAGAAGCATCACGGATCATTGTGATTACAGGGGTCATGGAGCATTGGGATGGCAAGGTCATGGATCATTGTGATGACAAGTGTCATGGAGAATTGGGCTGAAAATATTAATGGAGCATTGTGATGACTAGGGAATGGAGCATTGTGATGACTAGAGTCCCGGATCACTGTGTTGTCAGGGGTCATGGAGCGTTGTGATGACAGTGGTCATGGAGCATTGTGATGATAGGGATCATGAAGCATTGTGATGAGAAGTTCCTGGAGAATTGGCGTGAAAATATTCAGGAAGTATTGTGAGGACAGGGGTCATGGAGCATTGTGATGACAAGGGAATGGAGCACTGTGATGAAAGGTTCCTGGAGCACTGTGATGAGGAGACCATGGAGCCTCGTAATAAGAAGTCTCATGGAGCATTCTGATGAAAAGGGGCATGGAGTATTGTGATTACAGGGGTCTTGGAGCATTGTGATGATAAGGGCATGGAGCATTGTGATTACTGGTGTCTTGGAGCATTGTGATGAAATTGGCATGGATCATTGTTATGAAAATGGTATGGAGCCTTGTCATGACAGGGTTCCAGGAGCATACTGATGAGAAGTGTCAGGGAGCATTGTGATGACATGTGTATAGAGCATTGTGATGACAAAGGTCATGGAGCACTGTGATGAGAAGACCATGGATAACTGTGATGATGAGCGTCATGGGGCGTTGTGATGATAAGTGTTATGGAACATTGTGATCACAAGGATTTGGAGCATTGTGATGAGACAGATCATCGAATATTTTGATTTCATTGTGATGACAATAGCCTGAAGCATTATGATGATGGTCATGGTGCATTTTGATGACAGGGTTCATGGAGCATTGAGATGCAAAGGGGCATGGAGCATTGTGATTAGAGGGTTCATGGAGCATTGTGATGACAATGGCATGGAGCATTGAAGTGCCAATTGTCATGGAGCTTTGTGATGACAAAGGTCATGGAGCATTTTGATGACAAGGTCGTGGTACATTGTGATGAAAAGGGCAGGGAGCATTGTGATGACAGGGTCATAGAGCAAGTTGATGAAAAGTGTCATGGAATATTTTAATGACAGGGGTTATGGAACATTGTGATGTCAGGGATCATGGAGCATTTTGATGAAAAGGATCATGGAGAATTATGATGACAGGGTTTATGGAACATTGTGATGTCAGGGGTCATTGAACATTTTGAGGAAAAGTGTTATGGAGCATTATGATGACAGGGGTTATGGAACATTGTGATGTCAGGGGTCACCGAACTTTGTGATGATATGTGCATGTAGCATTGCAAAGACAAAAGTCATGGAACATTGTGATGACAGGGGTGAGGGAGTATTGTGATGAATAGTGCTGTAACATTGTGATATCATTGGTGAGAAAGCATTTTGATGAGAAGTGCATGGAGAATTGTGATGACAAGTTTTATGGAGCATCGTGGTGACAAGATTGTGGAGCACTGTGATGAGAAGCGCAGGGTGCATTGTGATGACATGGGTCATGGAGCATTGATCTGACAAGCGCATGGAGCATTGTGATGACAAGGGTCATGGAGCATTGTGCTGAGAAAGGCATAGAACATTGTGATGACAAGGGTCAAAGAGCATTGTGATGAAAAGTTATTGGACCATTGTGGTTAAATATGTCACAGAGACTGTTGATGACGAGGGCATGGACCACTGTGATGAAAAAGGTCATGAATCGTTGTGATGAATGGAGGCATGGAGCATTGTGATGACAGGCGTCATGGAGCATTGTGATAACAAGGACATGGAGCATTGTGATGACAAGGGAATGGAGCATTGGTCTAATAAGTTTCATGGATTATTGTGATGACTGTTGTAATGGCGCATTGTGATGACCAGGTCATGCTGTATTGTGAAGACAGGTGTCAGGGAGCATTGTGATGACATATGTAATGGCCCATAGTGATGACAATGCCATGGAGCATTGTGATGCCAAGTGTCATGGAGGATTCTGATGACAAAGGTAATGGAGCATTGTGATGACAATGGCTTGGAGCATTGTGATGACAAGGGTCAGGGAGAATTTTGCTGACAGGTGCAGGGAGAATTGTGATGAAAACGGTCATGAAGTATTCTGATGACAAGCTTGTGGAGTATTTTGATGACAATGGCATGGTACATTGTGATGAAAAAAGCATGTGGCATTGTGATGACAAGTGTATTGAGAATTGTGATGACAAATGTCATGGAGCATTGTGATGAGTAGGGCATGGAGTATTGTGATGACAGGCATCATGGAGCGTTGTGATGACAAGTGTTATGAAACATTGTGATCACAAGGGTTTGGAGCATTGTGATGACAGAGGTCATGGATCATTTTGATTTCAAGGAGCATGGAGCATTGTGATGACAAGGGCATGAAGCAATGTGATCCCAAGGTTCATGGAGGACTGTGATGACAATGGTAATGGAGTATTGTGATGAAAAGCGAATAGAGCATTGCAATGACAAGGTCAGGTAGCATTTTGCCGACAAAGGCATGGAGCATTGTGATGACAGGTGTCATGTAGCAATGTGATGACAAGCGTCACGGAGCATTGTGAATACAGGGGTCATGGAGCATTGGGATGACAAGGGCATGGATGTTTGTGATGACAAGTGTCATGGAGCTTTGGGCTGAAAATGTTCATGGAGTATTGTGATGACAGGGATCATGGAGCATTTTGATGACAAGTTCCTGGAGCACTTTGATGAGAAGACAATAGAGACTTGTGATGACATGTCTCATGGAGCATTCTGATGAAAAGGGACATGTAGCATTGTGATTACAGGGGTCTTGGAGCATTGTGATGACAAGGGCATGGAGCATTGTGAGGAGAAGGCCATGGAGCATTCTGATGACATGCGTCATTGTGCTTTGTGATGACAAGGGCATGGAGCATTGTGATTACAGGGGTCTTGGAGCATTGTGATTAAAAGGGCATGGATCTTTGTGATGAAAAAGGCATGGAGACGTGTCATGACAGGGTTAATGGAGCATACTGATGACAAGTGTCAGGGAGCATTGTGATGACAAGTGTTTGAGCATTGTGATAACAAAGGTCATGGAGCATTGTGATGAGGAGACCATGGATAATTGTGATGATGAGTGTCATTGGGTGTTGTGATGATAAGTGTTATGGAACATTGTGATCACAAGGGATTGGAGCATTGTGATGACAGAGGTCATGGAGCATATAGATTTCATTGTGATGACAATAGCCTGAAGCATTATCATGATGGGCCTGATGCATTGTGATGACAGTGTTCATGGAGCATTGAGATGAAAAGGGGCATGGAGCATTGTGATTACAGGGTTCTTGGAGCATTGTGATGTCAAGGGCATGGAGCATTTTGATGAGAAGGACATGGAACATTCTGATGGAATGTGTCATGGAGCTTTGTGATGACAAGGGCATGGAGCATTGTGATTACATGGGTCATGGAGCATTTTGATGACAATGGCGTCGAGCATTGTGATGAGAAGGCCATGGATAATTGTGATGACGCGCGTCATGGAGCACAGTAATGACAAGGGGTATGGAGCATTGTGATAACAGTGGCCATGGAGAAATGTGATGACAAGTGTCATGGAGCATTCTGATGACAAGCTTGTGGAGTATTGTGACGACAATGGCTTGGAGCATTGTGATGAAAAGGGCATGGAGTATTGTGATGAAAATGGCATGAAGCCATTTCATGACAGGTTTCAAGGAGCATTCTGATGACAAGTGTCAGGGAACATTGTGATGACATGTGTATTGAGAATTGTGATGAAAAAGATCATGGAGCATTTTGACGAAAAGGGCATAGAGTATTGTGATGACAGGCATCATGGAGCGTTGTGATGACAAGTGTTATGGAACATTGTGATCACAAGGGTTTGGAGCATTGTGATGATAGAAGTCATGGATCATTTTGTTTTCAAGGAGCATGCAGCATTGTGATGACAAGGGCATGAAGCAATGTGATCCCAAGGTTCATGGATGATTGTGATGACAATGCTAAGGGAGTATTGTGATGACAAGCAAATGGAGCATTTTGATGGCAACGTCATGTAGCATTTTGCTGACACAGGCATGGAGCATTGTGATGATAAGGTTCATAGAGCACTTTGATGAGAAGCATCACGGATCATTGTGATTACAGGGGTCATGGAGCATTGGGATGGCAAGGTCATGGATCATTGTGATGACAAGTGTCATGGAGAATTGGGCTGAAAATATTAATGGAGCATTGTGATGACTAGGGAATGGAGCATTGTGATGACTAGAGTCCCGGATCACTGTGTTGTCAGGGGTCATGGAGCGTTGTGATGACAGTGGTCATGGAGCATTGTGATGATAGGGATCATGAAGCATTGTGATGAGAAGTTCCTGGAGAATTGGCGTGAAAATATTCAGGAAGTATTGTGAGGACAGGGGTCATGGAGCATTGTGATGACAAGGGAATGGAGCACTGTGATGAAAGGTTCCTGGAGCACTGTGATGAGGAGACCATGGAGCCTCGTAATAAGAAGTCTCATGGAGCATTCTGATGAAAAGGGGCATGGAGTATTGTGATTACAGGGGTCTTGGAGCATTGTGATGATAAGGGCATGGAGCATTGTGATTACTGGTGTCTTGGAGCATTGTGATGAAATTGGCATGGATCATTGTTATGAAAATGGTATGGAGCCTTGTCATGACAGGGTTCCAGGAGCATACTGATGAGAAGTGTCAGGGAGCATTGTGATGACATGTGTATAGAGCATTGTGATGACAAAGGTCATGGAGCACTGTGATGAGAAGACCATGGATAACTGTGATGATGAGCGTCATGGGGCGTTGTGATGATAAGTGTTATGGAACATTGTGATCACAAGGATTTGGAGCATTGTGATGAGACAGATCATCGAATATTTTGATTTCATTGTGATGACAATAGCCTGAAGCATTATGATGATGGTCATGGTGCATTTTGATGACAGGGTTCATGGAGCATTGAGATGCAAAGGGGCATGGAGCATTGTGATTAGAGGGTTCATGGAGCATTGTGATGACAATGGCATGGAGCATTGAAGTGCCAATTGTCATGGAGCTTTGTGATGACAAAGGTCATGGAGCATTTTGATGACAAGGTCGTGGTACATTGTGATGAAAAGGGCAGGGAGCATTGTGATGACAGGGTCATAGAGCAAGTTGATGAAAAGTGTCATGGAATATTTTAATGACAGGGGTTATGGAACATTGTGATGTCAGGGATCATGGAGCATTTTGATGAAAAGGATCATGGAGAATTATGATGACAGGGTTTATGGAACATTGTGATGTCAGGGGTCATTGAACATTTTGAGGAAAAGTGTTATGGAGCATTATGATGACAGGGGTTATGGAACATTGTGATGTCAGGGGTCACCGAACTTTGTGATGATATGTGCATGTAGCATTGCAAAGACAAAAGTCATGGAACATTGTGATGACAGGGGTGAGGGAGTATTGTGATGAATAGTGCTGTAACATTGTGATATCATTGGTGAGAAAGCATTTTGATGAGAAGTGCATGGAGAATTGTGATGACAAGTTTTATGGAGCATCGTGGTGACAAGATTGTGGAGCACTGTGATGAGAAGCGCAGGGTGCATTGTGATGACATGGGTCATGGAGCATTGATCTGACAAGCGCATGGAGCATTGTGATGACAAGGGTCATGGAGCATTGTGCTGAGAAAGGCATAGAACATTGTGATGACAAGGGTCAAAGAGCATTGTGATGAAAAGTTATTGGACCATTGTGGTTAAATATGTCACAGAGACTGTTGATGACGAGGGCATGGACCACTGTGATGAAAAAGGTCATGAATCGTTGTGATGAATGGAGGCATGGAGCATTGTGATGACAGGCGTCATGGAGCATTGTGATAACAAGGACATGGAGCATTGTGATGACAAGGGAATGGAGCATTGGTCTAATAAGTTTCATGGATTATTGTGATGACTGTTGTAATGGCGCATTGTGATGACCAGGTCATGCTGTATTGTGAAGACAGGTGTCAGGGAGCATTGTGATGACATATGTAATGGCCCATAGTGATGACAATGCCATGGAGCATTGTGATGCCAAGTGTCATGGAGGATTCTGATGACAAAGGTAATGGAGCATTGTGATGACAATGGCTTGGAGCATTGTGATGACAAGGGTCAGGGAGAATTTTGCTGACAGGTGCAGGGAGAATTGTGATGAAAACGGTCATGAAGTATTCTGATGACAAGCTTGTGGAGTATTTTGATGACAATGGCATGGTACATTGTGATGAAAAAAGCATGTGGCATTGTGATGACAAGTGTATTGAGAATTGTGATGACAAATGTCATGGAGCATTGTGATGAGTAGGGCATGGAGTATTGTGATGACAGGCATCATGGAGCGTTGTGATGACAAGTGTTATGAAACATTGTGATCACAAGGGTTTGGAGCATTGTGATGACAGAGGTCATGGATCATTTTGATTTCAAGGAGCATGGAGCATTGTGATGACAAGGGCATGAAGCAATGTGATCCCAAGGTTCATGGAGGACTGTGATGACAATGGTAATGGAGTATTGTGATGAAAAGCGAATAGAGCATTGCAATGACAAGGTCAGGTAGCATTTTGCCGACAAAGGCATGGAGCATTGTGATGACAGGTGTCATGTAGCAATGTGATGACAAGCGTCACGGAGCATTGTGAATACAGGGGTCATGGAGCATTGGGATGACAAGGGCATGGATGTTTGTGATGACAAGTGTCATGGAGCTTTGGGCTGAAAATGTTCATGGAGTATTGTGATGACAGGGATCATGGAGCATTTTGATGACAAGTTCCTGGAGCACTTTGATGAGAAGACAATAGAGACTTGTGATGACATGTCTCATGGAGCATTCTGATGAAAAGGGACATGTAGCATTGTGATTACAGGGGTCTTGGAGCATTGTGATGACAAGGGCATGGAGCATTGTGAGGAGAAGGCCATGGAGCATTCTGATGACATGCGTCATTGTGCTTTGTGATGACAAGGGCATGGAGCATTGTGATTACAGGGGTCTTGGAGCATTGTGATTAAAAGGGCATGGATCTTTGTGATGAAAAAGGCATGGAGACGTGTCATGACAGGGTTAATGGAGCATACTGATGACAAGTGTCAGGGAGCATTGTGATGACAAGTGTTTGAGCATTGTGATAACAAAGGTCATGGAGCATTGTGATGAGGAGACCATGGATAATTGTGATGATGAGTGTCATTGGGTGTTGTGATGATAAGTGTTATGGAACATTGTGATCACAAGGGATTGGAGCATTGTGATGACAGAGGTCATGGAGCATATAGATTTCATTGTGATGACAATAGCCTGAAGCATTATCATGATGGGCCTGATGCATTGTGATGACAGTGTTCATGGAGCATTGAGATGAAAAGGGGCATGGAGCATTGTGATTACAGGGTTCTTGGAGCATTGTGATGTCAAGGGCATGGAGCATTTTGATGAGAAGGACATGGAACATTCTGATGGAATGTGTCATGGAGCTTTGTGATGACAAGGGCATGGAGCATTGTGATTACATGGGTCATGGAGCATTTTGATGACAATGGCGTCGAGCATTGTGATGAGAAGGCCATGGATAATTGTGATGACGCGCGTCATGGAGCACAGTAATGACAAGGGGTATGGAGCATTGTGATAACAGTGGCCATGGAGAAATGTGATGACAAGTGTCATGGAGCATTCTGATGACAAGCTTGTGGAGTATTGTGACGACAATGGCTTGGAGCATTGTGATGAAAAGGGCATGGAGTATTGTGATGAAAATGGCATGAAGCCATTTCATGACAGGTTTCAAGGAGCATTCTGATGACAAGTGTCAGGGAACATTGTGATGACATGTGTATTGAGAATTGTGATGAAAAAGATCATGGAGCATTTTGACGAAAAGGGCATAGAGTATTGTGATGACAGGCATCATGGAGCGTTGTGATGACAAGTGTTATGGAACATTGTGATCACAAGGGTTTGGAGCATTGTGATGATAGAAGTCATGGATCATTTTGTTTTCAAGGAGCATGCAGCATTGTGATGACAAGGGCATGAAGCAATGTGATCCCAAGGTTCATGGATGATTGTGATGACAATGCTAAGGGAGTATTGTGATGACAAGCAAATGGAGCATTTTGATGGCAACGTCATGTAGCATTTTGCTGACACAGGCATGGAGCATTGTGATGATAAGGTTCATAGAGCACTTTGATGAGAAGCATCACGGATCATTGTGATTACAGGGGTCATGGAGCATTGGGATGGCAAGGTCATGGATCATTGTGATGACAAGTGTCATGGAGAATTGGGCTGAAAATATTAATGGAGCATTGTGATGACTAGGGAATGGAGCATTGTGATGACTAGAGTCCCGGATCACTGTGTTGTCAGGGGTCATGGAGCGTTGTGATGACAGTGGTCATGGAGCATTGTGATGATAGGGATCATGAAGCATTGTGATGAGAAGTTCCTGGAGAATTGGCGTGAAAATATTCAGGAAGTATTGTGAGGACAGGGGTCATGGAGCATTGTGATGACAAGGGAATGGAGCACTGTGATGAAAGGTTCCTGGAGCACTGTGATGAGGAGACCATGGAGCCTCGTAATAAGAAGTCTCATGGAGCATTCTGATGAAAAGGGGCATGGAGTATTGTGATTACAGGGGTCTTGGAGCATTGTGATGATAAGGGCATGGAGCATTGTGATTACTGGTGTCTTGGAGCATTGTGATGAAATTGGCATGGATCATTGTTATGAAAATGGTATGGAGCCTTGTCATGACAGGGTTCCAGGAGCATACTGATGAGAAGTGTCAGGGAGCATTGTGATGACATGTGTATAGAGCATTGTGATGACAAAGGTCATGGAGCACTGTGATGAGAAGACCATGGATAACTGTGATGATGAGCGTCATGGGGCGTTGTGATGATAAGTGTTATGGAACATTGTGATCACAAGGATTTGGAGCATTGTGATGAGATAGATCATCGAATATTTTGATTTCATTGTGATGACAATAGCCTGAAGCATTATGATGATGGTCATGGTGCATTTTGATGACAGGGTTCATGGAGCATTGAGATGCAAAGGGGCATGGAGCATTGTGATTAGAGGGTTCATGGAGCATTGTGATGACAATGGCATGGAGCATTGAGGTGCCAATTGTCATGGAGCTTTGTGATGACAAAGGTCATGGAGCATTTTGATGACAAGGTCGTGGTACATTGTGATGAGAAGGGCAGGGAGCATTGTGATGACAGGGTCATAGAGCAAGTTGATGAAAAGTGTCATGGAATATTTTAATGACAGGGGTTATGGAACATTGTGATGTCAGGGTTCATGGAGCATTTTGATGAAAAGGATCATGGAGAATTATGATGACAGGGGTTATGGAACATTGTGATGTCAGGGGTCATTGAGCATTTTGAGGAAAAGTGTTTTGGAGCATTATGATGACAGGGGTTATGGAACATTGTGATGTCAGGGGTCACCGAACTTTGTGATGATATGTGCATGTAGCATTGCAAAGACAAAAGTCATGGAACATTGTGATGACAGGGGTGAGGGAGTATTGTGATGAATAGTGCTGTAACATTGTGATATCATTGGTGAGAAAGCATTTTGATGAGAAGTGCATGGAGAATTGTGATGACAAATTTTATGGAGCATCGTGGTGACAAGATTGTGGAGCACTGTGATGAGAAGCGCAGGGTGCATTGTGATGACATGGGTCATGGAGCATTGATCTGACAAGCGCATGGAGCATTGTGATGACAAGGGTCATGGAGCATTGTGCTGAGAAAGGCATAGAACATTGTGATGACAAGGGTCAAAGAGCATTGTGATGAAAAGTTATTGGACCATTGTGGTTAAATATGTCACAGAGACTGTTGATGACGAGGGCATGGACCACTGTGATGAAAAAGGTCATGAATCGTTGTGATGAATGGAGGCATGGAGCATTGTGATGACAGGCGTCATGGAGCATTGTGATAACAAGGACATGGAGCATTGTGATGACAAGGGAATGGAGCATTGGTCTAATAAGTTTCATGGATTATTGTGATGACTGTTGTAATGGCGCATTGTGATGACCAGGTCATGCAGTATTGTGAAGACAGGTGTCAGGGAGCATTGTGATGACATATGTAATGGCCCATAGTGATGACAATGCCATGGAGCATTGTGATGCCAAGTGTCATGGAGGATTCTGATGACAAAGGTAATGGAGCATTGTGATGACAATGGCTTGGAGCATTGTGATGACAAGCGTCAGGGAGAATTTTGCTGACAGGTGCAGGGAGAATTGTGATGAAAATGGTCATGAAGTATTCTGATGACAAGCTTGTGGAGTATTTTGATGACAATGGCATGGAACATTGTGATGAAAAAAGCATGTGGTATTGTGATGACAAGTGTATTGAGAATTGTGATGACAAATGTCATGGAGCATTGTGATGAGTAGGGCATGGAGTATTGTGATGACAGGCATCATGGAGCGTTGTGATGACAAGTGTTATGAAACATTGTGATCACAAGGGTTTGGAGCATTGTGATGACAGAGGTCATGGATCATTTTGATTTCAAGGAGCATGGAGCATTGTGATGACAAGGGCATGAAGCAATGTGATCCCAAGGTTCATGGAGGACTGTGATGACAATGGTAATGGAGTATTGTGATGAAAAGCGAATAGAGCATTGCAATGACAAGGTCAGGTAGCATTTTGCCGACAAAGGCATGGAGCATTGTGATGACAGGTGTCATGTAGCAATGTGATGACAAGCGTCACGGAGCATTGTGAATACAGGGGTCATGGAGCATTGGGATGACAAGGGCATGGATGTTTGTGATGACAAGTGTCATGGAGCTTTGGGCTGAAAATGTTCATGGAGTATTGTGATGACAGGGATCATGGAGCATTTTGATGACAAGTTCCTGGAGCACTTTGATGAGAAGACAATGGAGACTTGTGATGACAAGTCTCATGGAGCATTCTGATGAAAAGGGACATGTAGCATTGTGATTACAGGGGTCTTGGAGCATTGTGATGACAAGGGCATGGAGCATTGTGAGGAGAAGGCCATGGAGCATTCTGATGACATGCGTCATTGTGCTTTGTGATGACAAGGGCATGGAGCATTGTGATTACAGGGGTCTTGGAGCATTGTGATTAAAAGGGCATGGATCTTTGTGATGAAAAAGGCATGGAGACGTGTCATGACAGGGTTAATGGAGCATACTGATGACAAGTGTCAGGGAGCATTGTGATGACAAGTGTTTGAGCATTGTGATAACAAAGGTCATGGAGCATTGTGATGAGGAGACCATGGATAATTGTGATGATGAGTGTCATTGGGTGTTGTGATGATAAGTGTTATGGAACATTGTGATCACAAGGGATTGGAGCATTGTGATGACAGAGGTCATGGAGCATATAGATTTCATTGTGATGACAATAGCCTGAAGCATTATCATGATGGGCCTGATGCATTGTGATGACAGTGTTCATGGAGCATTGAGATGAAAAGTGGCATGGAGCATTGTGATTACAGGGTTCTTGGAGCATTGTGATGTCAAGGGCATGGAGCATTTTGATGAGAAGGACATGGAACATTCTGATGGAATGTGTCATGGAGCTTTGTGATGACAAGGACATGGAGCATTGTGATTACAGGTGTCTTGGATCATTGTGATGACAAGTGTCATGGAGCCTTGTGATGACAAGACCGTGGAATATTGTGATGGAAGGGGTCATGGAACATTGTTATGATAGGGATAATGGAGCATTGTGATGAGAAGGACATGGAGCATTGTGAATACAAGGTTTATGGAGCATTACCATGACAAATTTGTGGACCGTTGTGATGAAAAGCGCGTAGCATATTGTGATGACAAGGGTCATGGAGCATTTATCCTACAAAGGCATGGAGCATTTTGATGACAATGGTCACGAAGCATTGTGATGAAAAGTTCATGGAGCATTGTGGTTATAAAGGTCACAGATCCTTGTGATAACGCGGTCATGGACCATTGTGATGACAAATGTTATGAAGCATTGTGATGACTGGAGTCATGGAGCATTGTGATGACAGTGGACATGGAGCATTGTGATGACAAGGGCATAGAGCATTTTGGTGACAGGGGCATGGAGCATTGGTCTGACAAGTTTCATAGATTATTGTGATGACAGTGGACATGGTGTATTGTGATGACAAGGGCAAGGATCATTGTGATGAGAAGGTCATGCAGTATTGTGAAGACAGCTGTCAGGGAGCATTGTGATGACATATGTAATGGTCCATTGTGGTGACAATGGCATGGAGCATTGTGATGCCAAGTGTCATGGATGATTCTGATGACAAAGGTAATGGAGCACTGTGATGACAATGGCTTGGAGCATTGTGCTGACAAGGGTTAAGGAGCATTGTGCTGACCAGTGCATGGAGAATTGTGATGACAAGGGTCATGGAGCAATCTGATGACAAACTTGTGGAGTATTATGATGACAATGGCAAGGAGCATTGTGATGAAAACGGCATGGGGCATTGTGATGAAAAAGGCATGGAGCCTTTTCATGACAGATTTCCAGGAGCATTCTGACGACAAGTGTCAGGGAACATTGTGATGACAAGTGTATTGAGAATTGTGATGACCAAGGTCATGGAGCATTGTGATGAAAAGGGCATGGAGTATTGTGATGACAGGCATCATGGAGCGTTGTGATGACAAGTGATATGGAACATTGTGATCACAAGGCTTTGGAGCATTTTGATGACAGATTTCATGGATCTTTTTGATATCAAGGTGCATTGAGCATTGTGATGACAAGGGCATAAAGCAATGTGATCCCAAGGTTCATGGAGGATTGTGATGACAATGGTAATGGAGTATTGTGATGACAAGTGCATAGAGCATTGTAATTACAAGGTCATTTAGCCTTTTGCTGACAAAATCATCTAGCATTGTGATGACAGGTGTCATGGAGCACTGTGATGACAAGCATCACGGAAGATTGTGAACCCAGGGGTCATGGAGCATTGGGTTGAAAAGGGCATGCATCATTGTGATGACAAGTATCATGGAGCATTGGGCTGAAAATATTCATGAAGTATTGTGATGACAGGGGACATGGAGAATTGTGATGACATAGGTCATGGATAATTTTGATTTCATTGTGCTGACAATAGCCGGAATCATTATAATGATGGGCATGATGCATTGTGATGACAGGGTTCATGGAGCATTGAGATGAAAAGGGGCATGGAGCATTGTGATTACAGGGGTCTTGAGCATTGTGATGAAAAGGGCATGGAGCATTGTGATGAGAAATCCATGGAACATTCTGATGACATGTTTCATGGAGCTTTGTGATGACAAGGGCATGGAGCATTGTGATTACAGGTGTCTTGGAGCATTGTGATGACAAGTGTCATGGAGCCTTGTGATTACAAGTCCGTGGAACATTGTGATGGCAGGGGTCATGGAGCATTGTGATGAGAAAGGCATGGAGCATTGTGATTACATGGGCACGGAACAGTGTGATGCATGGGTCATGCAGGATTTTAATGACTAGGGCATGGAGCATTGTGATGAGAAATGCATCGAGCATTGTGATGACACGTGTCATGGAGCTTTCTGATGACAAGGGCATGGAGCAATGGGATGAGAGTGTTAATGGAGCATTGTGATGACAATGACATGGAGCATTGTGATGCCATGTGTCATGGAGCTTTGTGATGACAAGTCATGGAGCATTTTGATGACAAGGGAATGGTGCATTGTGATGAGAAGTGCAGGGAGCATTTTGATGACCGGGTCATGCAGCAATTTGATAAAAAGTGTAATGGAATATTTTGATGGCATGGGTTATAGAACATTGTGATGTCAGGGTTCTTGGAGCTTTGGGATGAAAAGGGTCATGGAGAATTTTGATGACAGGGGTTATGGAACATTGTTATGTCAGGGGTCATGCAATATTGTGATGATAAAGGGATGTAGCATTGTGATGACAGGGTCATGGAACATTGTGATTCCAAGGGTGCGGGTGTATTGTGAAGACTAGTGATGGAACATTGTGATATCTATGGTGAGAGAGCATTTTGATGAGAAGTTCATGGACCATTGTGATAACAAAATTTATGGAGCATTGCAATCATAAGGTTGTGGACAGTTGTGATGAAATGTGCGTGGCACATTGTGATGACAATGGTCATGGAGCATTGTTCTGACAAAGAAACGGAGCATTGTGATGACAAGGGTCCCAGAGAATGGTGAGGAAAAGTTCATGGAGCATTGTGGTTACAAATGTCACAGAGCCTTGTGATGACGCGGACATGGACCATTGTGATGACAAACGTTATGAAGCATTGTGATGACTGGAGTCACGGAGCATTGGGATGACAGGGGTCATGGAGCATTGTGATGACAAGTGCATGGAGCATTGTGATGACAGGGGAATGGAGCATTGGTCTGAAAAATTTCATAGATTATTTTGATGACCATGGGTATGGTGCATTGTGATGACAAGGGCATGGAGCATTGTGATGAGAAGGTCATGGAATATTGTGAAGATAGATGTCAGGGAGCATTGTGATGACATATGTCATGGTACATTGCGATGACAATGGCATGGAGCATTGTGATGCCAAATGTAATGGAGGATTGTGATGACAAATATAATGGAGCATTGTGATGATTAGGGCTTGCAGCATTATGATGACAAGGGCCATTGAGAATTTTCATGACAAGGTCGTGAAGCATTGTGATGACAAGATCCTGGAGCATTGTGATGACAAAGCTATGGAGCCTTGTGATGACAAGTCTCATGGAGCATACTGATGAAAAGGGGCATGGAGCATTGTGATTACAGGGGTCATGGATCATTGTGATGACAAGGGCATGGAACATTGTGAGGAGAAGACCAAGGAGCATTCTGATGGCATGTGTCAATGAGATTTGTGATGACAAGGGCATGGAGCATTTTGATTACATGGGTCTTGGAGCATTGTGATGAAAAGGGCATGGATCATTGTGATGAAAAAGGCATGGAGCCTTGTCATGACAGAGTTCAAGGAGGATAGAGACAACAAGTGTCAGGGAGCATTTTGATGACAAGTGTATTGAGCATAGTGATGACAAAGGTCATGGAGCATTGTGATTAGAAGACCAAGGATAATTGTGAGAACGAGTGTCAAGGGGCATTGTGATGACAAGTGTTATGGAATATTGTGATCACAAGGGTTTGGAGCATTGTTATGACAGAGGTCATGGTGCATTTTGATTTAATTGTGATGACAATAGCATGAAGCATTATGATGATAGGCATGGTGCATTGTGATGACAGGGTTAATGGATCATTGAGATGAAAAAGGGCATGGAGCATTGTGATTACAGGGTTCTTGGAGGGTTGTGATGAGAAGGGACATGGAGCCTTGTGATGACAAGGCCATGGAATATCGTGATGGCAGGGGCATGGAGCATTGTTATGAGAGGGGTAATGGAGCATTTTAATGGCAAGGGCATGGATCATTGTGATGAGAAGGCCATGTAGCATTCTGATGACATGTGTCATGGAGCATTGTGATGACAATGACATGGAGCATTGTGATGCCATGGGTCAGGGATCTTTGAGATGACAAAGGTCATGGAGCATTTTGATGGCAAGGGCGTTGTGCATTGTGATGAGAAGGGCAGGGAGAATTGTGATGACAGGTTCATGGAGCAATTTGTTGAAATTTTCATGGAACATTTTGATGACAGGTGTTATGGAACATTGTGATGTCAGGGGTCATCGAACATTTTGATGATAAGTGCATGTAGCATTGTGATGACAGGAGTCATGGAACATTGTGATGACAGGTGGGAGGGAGTATTGTGAGAAATAGTGATGTAGCATTGTGATATCAGTGGTGAGAGAGCATTTTGATTAGAAGTGCATGGAGGATTATGATGACAATGTTTATGGAGCATTCTGATGACAAGATTGTAGAGCACTGTTATGACAAGCGCATGGTGTATTGTGATGACAGGTGTCATGGAGCACTGTGCTGACAAGCGCAAGGAGCATTGCGATGGCAAGGGTCATGGAGCATTGTGCTGAGAAAGGCATAGAGCATTGTGATGACAAGGGTCAAAGAGCATTGTATGAAAAGTTCATGGGGCATTGTGGTTAAAATGGTCACAGAGACTGTTGATGACGAGGGCAAGGACCACTGTGATGACAAAGGTCATGAAGCATTGTGATGACTGGAGTCACGGAGGATTGTGATGACAGGGGTCAGGGAGCATTGTGATAACAAGGGCATGGAGCACTGTGATGACAAGGGCATGGAACATTAGTCTAATAAGTTCCATGGATTGTTGTGATGACAGTTCGAATGGCACATTGTGATGACAAGGGCATGGAGCATTGTGATGGCCAGCTCATGCAGTATTGTGAAGACAGGTGTCAGGGAGCATTGTGATGACATATGTAATGGCCCATTGTGATAACAATGGCATGGAGAATTGTGATGACCAGGTCATGCAGTATTGTGAAGAGAGGTGTCAGGGAGCATTGTGATGACATATGTAATGGTCCATTGTGATGACAATGGCATGGAGCATTGTGATGCCAAGTGTCATGGAGGATTCTGATGACAAAGGTTATGGAACATTGTGATGACAATGGCTTGGAGCATTGTGATGACATGGGACAGGGAGCATTGTGCTGACAACTGCATGGAGAATTGTGATGACAAGGGTCATGGAGCATTCTGATGACAAGCTTGTGGAGTATTTTGATGACAATGGCATTGAGCATTGTGATGAAAATGGCATGGGGCATTGTGAAGAAAAAGGCATGGAGCCTTTTCGAGGCAGGTTTCAAGGAGCATTCTGATGACAATGTCAGGGAGCATTGTGATGACATGTATATTGAGAATTGTGATGACAAAAGTTATGGAGCATTGTGATGAAAAGGGCATGGAGTATTGTGATGACAGGCATCATGGAGCATTGTGATGACAAGTGTTATGGAAGATTGTGATCACAAGGGTTTGGAGCATTGTGATGAGAGAGGTCATGGATCATATTGATTTAAAGGAGCATGGAGCATTGTGATGGCAAGGGCATGAAGCAATGTGATCCCAAGGTTCATGGAGGATTGTGATGACAATGGAAATGGAGTATTGTGATGACAAGCGCATAGAGCATTGTAATGACAAGGTCATGCAGCATTTTGCTGACAAAGGCATGGAGCATTGTGATGACATGTGTCATGGAGCACTGTGATGACAAGCGTCATGGACCATTGTGAATACAGGGGTCATGGAGCATTGGGATGACAAGGGCATGGTTCAATGTGATGACAAGTGTCATGGAGCATTGGGCTGAAAATGTTCATGGAGTATTGTGATGACAGGGGTCATGGAGCATTGTGATGACTTGGGAATGGAGCATTTTGATGACAAGAATTCCGGATCATTGTGTTGTCAGGTGTCATGGAGTGTTGTGATGACAGTGGTCATGGAGCATTGTGAAGATATTGGCCATGGAGTATTGTGATGTGTAGGTCGTGGAGCATTGGGCTGAATATGTTAATGGATTATTGTGATGACAGGTGTCTTGGAGCATTCTGGTGACAAGGGAATGGAGAATGGTGATGACAATATCCTGGATCTTTGTGATGAGATGTCCATGGAGACTTGTGATGAGAAGTCTCACGGAGCATTCTGATGAAAAGGGGCATGGAGAATTGTGATTACAGGGGTCTTGGAGCATTTTGATGACTAGGGCATGGAGCACTGTGATGAGAAGGCCATGGGGCATTCTGATGACATGCTTCATGGAGTTTTGTGATGACAAGCACATGGAGCATTGTGATGACCGTGATCTTGGGGCATTGTGGTGAAAAGGGCACGGATCATTGTGATGAAAAAGTCATGGAGCCTTGTCATGACATGGTTCAAGGAGCATACTGACGACAAGTGTCAGGGAGCATTGTGATGACAAGTGTATTGAGCATTGTGATGACAAAGTTCATGGAGCATTGTGATGAGAATACCATGGATAATTGTGATGATGAGCGTCATGGGGATTTGTGATGATAAGTGTTATGGAACATTGTGATCACAAGGGTTTGGAGCATTATGATGACAGAGGTCATGGAGAATTTTGATTTCATTGTGATGACAATAGCCTGAAGCATTATGATGATGGGCATGGTGCATTGTGATGACAGGGTTCATGGAGCATTGAGATGCAAAGTGGCATGGAGCATTGTGATTACAGGGGTCTTGGAGCATTGTGATGTCAAGGGTCAGGGAGCCTTGTGATGACAAGGCCGTGGAACATTGTGATGGCAGGGTCATGGAGCATTTTTATGACAGAGTTAATGGAGCATTGTGTTGATAAGTGCATTGAGCATTGGCCCGAAACTTTTCATGGATTATTGTGATGAGAGTGGGCATGGAGCACTGTGATGACAAGGGCACGGAACACTGTGATACATGGGTCATGGAGGATTGTGATGAAAAGGGCATGGAGCATTTTGATGACAAGGGCATCGAGCATTGTGATGACAAGTGTCATGGAGCATTGTGATGACAAGGGCATGGAGCAATGGGATGAGAGCATTCAGGGAGCATTGTGATGACAATGACATGGAGCATTGTGATGCCAAGGGTCATGGAGCTTTGTGATGACAAATGTCATGGAGCATTTTGATGACAAGCGTGTGGTGCATTGTGATGAGAAGGAAAGGGAGCATTTTGATGACAGGCTTATGCTGCAATTTGATGAAAAGTGTCATGTAACATTTTGACGACAGGGGTTACAGAACATTGTGATGCCATGGGTCATGGAGCTTTGGGATGAAATGTGTCATGGAGCATTGTGATGACAGTGTTTATGGAATATTGTGATGTCACGGGTCATGGAACATTGTGATTACAGGGTTGAGCGAGGATTGTGATGACTAGTGATGGAACATTGTGATATCTCAGGTGAGAGAGCATTTGGATGAGAGGTGCATGAACCATTGTGATTACAAGGTTTATGGAGCATATCGATGACAAGGTTGTGGATCATTGTGATGAAAAGCGCATGGCACATTGTGATGACAAGTGCATGGAACATTGTTCTGACAAAGGCATGGAGCATTGTGATGACAAGTGTCACGGAGCATTGTGATGAAAAGTTCATGGAGCATTGTGGTTACAAAAGTCGCAGAGCCTTGTGATGACGCGGGCATGGACCGTTGTGATGACAAACGTTATGAAGCATTGTGATGACTGGAGTCACGGAGCATTGTGATGTCAAAAGTAATTTAGCATTGTGATGACAATGGCTTGGAGCATTGTGATGACAAGGTTCATGGAGCATTGTGCTGACAAGTGCATGGATAATTGTGATGAAAAAGGTCATGGAACATTCTGATGACAATCTTGTGGAGTATTTTGATGACAATGGCATGGAGCATTGTGATGAAAACGGCATGGGGCACTGTGATGAGAAAAGCATGGAGCCTTTTCGTGACAGGTTTCAAGGAGCATTCTGACGGCAATTTTCAGGAATCATTGTAATGACAAGTGTATTAGAATTGTGATGACAAATGTTATGGAGCATTTGGATGAAAAGGCCGTGGAGTATTGTGATGACAGGCATCATGGAGCGTTGTGATGACAAGTGTTATGGAACATTGTGATGACAAGGGTTTGGAGCATTGTGATGACAGAGGTCATGGATCATTTTGATTTCAAGGAGCATGCAGCATTGTGATGACAAGGGTATGAAGCAATGTGATCCCAAGGTTCATGGAGGATTGTGATGACAATTGTAAAGGAGTATTGTGATGACAAGCGCATAGAGCATTGTAATTACAAGGTCATTTAGCCTTTTGCTGACAAATGCATCTAGCATTGTGATGACAGGTGTCATGGAGCACTGTGATGACAAGCGTCACGGAGCATTGAGAATACAGTGGTCATGGAGCATTGGGATGACAAGGGCATGGTTCAATGTGATGACAAGTGTCATGGAGCATTGGGCTGAAAATGTTCATGGAGTATTGTGATGACAGGGGTCATGGAGCATTGTGATGACTTGGGAATGGAGCATTTTGATGACAAGAATTCCGGATCATTGTGTTGTCAGGTGTCATGGAGTGTTGAGATGACAGTGGTCATGGTGCATTGTGATGATAATGGCCATGGAGAATTGTGATGAGTAGGTCGTGGAGCATTGTGATTACAGGTGTCTTGATGCATTGTGATGAAAAGGGCATGTATCATTGTGAAGAAAAAGGCATTGAGCCTTGTCATGACAGTGTTCAAGAAGCATACTTATGATAAGTGTCAGGTAGCATTGTGATGACAAGTGTATTGAGCATTTGATGACAAAGGTCATAGAGCATTGTGATGAGAAGACCATGGATAATTGTGATGATGAGTGTCATGGGGTGTTGTGATGATAAGTCTTATGGAACACTGTGATCACAAGGGTTTGGAGCATTATGATGACAGATGTCATGGAGAATTTAGATTTCATTGTGATGACAATAGCATGAAACATTATGATGATGGGCATGGTGCATTGTGATGACTGGGTTCATGGAGCATTGAGATGAAATGGGGAATGGAGCATTGTGATTACCGGGGTCTTGGAGCATTGTGATGACTAGGGCATGGAGCATGGTGATGAGAAGGCCATGGAAAATTCTGATGGCATGCATCATGGAGCACTGTGATGACAAGGGCATGGAGCATTGTGATTACAGGGGTCTTGGGGAATTGTGATGACAAGGGTCATGGAGCCTTGTGATGACATGCCATTGAACAATGTGATGGCAGGTGTAATGGAGCATTGTTATGACAGAGGTAATGGAGCATTGTGATGAGAAGGGCATTGAGCTTTGGTCTAAAATATTTCATGGATTATTGTAATGAGAGTGGGCATGGAGCATTGGGATGACAAGGGCACGGAACACTGTGATACATGGTTCATGGAGGATTTTAATGACCAGGACATGGAGCATTGCGATGAGAAGGGCATCGAGCATTGTGATGACAAGTGTCATGGAGCTTTGTGATGACAAGGGCATGGAGCAATGTGATGAGAGTGTTCATGGAGCATTGTGATGACAATGACATGGAGCGTTGTGATGCCAAGGGTCATGGAGATTTGTGATGACAAATAACAGGGAGCATTTCGATGACAATGGTGTGGTGCATTTTGATGAGAAGGGCAGGGAGCATTTTGATTACAGGTTCATGCAGCAATTTGATTAAAATATAATGGAATATTTTGAGGGCAGGTGTTATAGAACATCGTGATGTCAGGGGTCATGGAGTTTTGGGATGAAAAGGGTCATGGAGCATTTTGATTACAGGGGTTATGGAACATTGTGATGTCAGGGATCAAGGAACATTGTGATGATAAGGGTATGTAGCACTGTGATGACAGGGGTCATGGAACATTATGATTACAGGGGTGAGGGAGTATTGTGATGACTAGTGATGGAACATTGTGATATCTCTGGTGAGAGAGCATTTGGATGAGAAGTGCATGCAGCATTGGGATTACAAGGTTTATGAAGCATAGCGATGACAAAGTTGTGGACCGATGTGATGAAAATCACGTGGCACATTGTGATGACAAGGGTCATGGAGCATTGTTCTGACAAAGGCATGGAGCATTGTGACGACAAGGGTCACGGAGCATTGTGATGAAAAGTTCATGGAGCATTTTGGTTACAAAGGTCACAGAGCCTTGTGATGACACGGGCAAGGACCGTTTTGATGAGAAACATTATGAAGCATTGTGATGAATGGAGTTCACGGAGCACTGTGATGATAGGGGTCATGGATCATTGTGATGACATGGGCATTGAGCATTGTGATGAGAGGGGCATGGAGCATTGGTCTGACAAGTTTCATAGATTATTGTGATGACAGTGGACATGGTGCATTGTGATGACAAGGGTATGGATCATGTTGATGAGAAGGTCATGGAGTATTGTGAAGACAGGTGTCAGGGAGCATTGTGATGACATATGTCATGGTCCATTGCGATGATAATGGCATTGAGCATTGTGATGCCAAATGTAATGGAGGATTGGGATGACAAATAAAATGGAGCATTGTGATGACTAGGGCTTGGAGCACTATGATGACAAGGGCCATTGAGAATTTTCATGACAATGTCGTGAAGCATTGTGATGACAAGGTCCTGGAGCATTGTGATGAGAAATCCATGGAGCCTTGTGATGACAATCTCATATAGCATACTGATCAAAAGGGGCATGGACCATTGTGATTACAGGGGTCTTGGAACATTGTGATGACAAGGGCATGGATCATTGTGAAGAGAAGGCCAAGGAGCATTCTGAGGACATGCATCATTGAGTTTGTGATGACAAGCGCATGGAGCATTGTGATTACAGGGGTCTTGTAGCATTGTGATGAAAAGGGCATGGAACATTGTGATGAAAAATGCATGGAGCCTTGCCATGACATGGTTCAAGGAGCATACAGACAACAAGTGTCATGGAGCATATTGATGACAAGTGTATTGAGCATTGTGATGACAAAGGTCATGGAGCATTGTGATGAGAAGGCCATGGAGCATTCTGATGACATGTGTCATGGAGCTTAGTCATGACAAGGGCATGGAGCAATGTGATGCCAAGGGTCATGGATATTTGTGATGACAAAGGTCATGGAACATTTTGATGACAAGGGCGTTGTGCATTGTAATGAGAAGTGCAGTGAGCATTGTGATGACCTGGTCACGGAGAAATTTGAAGAAAAGTGTCAAGGAACATATTGATGACAGGGGTTATGGAACATTGTGATGTCATGGATCATCGAACATTTTGATGATAAGTGCATGTAGCATTGTGATGACAGAAGTCATGGAACATTGTGATGACAGAGGTGAGGGAGTGTTGTGTCGAATAGTGAAGTAACATTGTGATATCATTGGTGAGAAAGCATTTTGATGAGAAGTGCATGGAGCATTGTGATGACAACGTTTATGGAGCATTGTGATGACAAGACTGTGGAGCACTGTGATGACAAGCGCATGGTGCATTGTGATGACATGTGTCATGGAGCATTGTGCTGACAAGTGCATGGAGCATTGTGAGGACAAGGGTCATGGAGCATTGTGCTGAGAAAGGCATAGAGCATTGTGATGACAAGGGTCAAAGAGAATTGTGATGAAAAGTTCATGGAGCATTGTGGTTAAAAAGGTCACAGAGACTGTTGATGACGAGGGCATGGACCATTGTGATGACAAAAGTCATGAAGCATTTTTATGACTGGAGTCACGGAGCACTGTGATGACAGGGGTCATGGAGCATTGTGATGAAAAGGAGCATGGAGCATTGTGATGACAAGGGCATGTATCATTGGTCTCATAATTTTCATGGATTATTGCGATGACTGTTGGAATGGTGCATTGTGGTGACAAGGGCATGGAGCATTATGATAAAGAGGTCATGCTGTATTGTGAAGACTGGTGTCATGGAGCATTGTGATGACATGGTTCATGCAGCATTGTGATGACTAGGGAATGGAGCATAGTGATGACAAGCGTCCCGGATCATTGTGTTGTCAGGTGTCATGGAGTGTTGTGATGACAGTTGTCATGGTGCATTGTGATGATATTGGTCATGGAGCATTGTGATGAGAAGGTTATGGAGCATTGTGCTGATAATATTCATGGAGTATTGTAATGACAATGGTCATGGAGCATTGTGATGACAAGGGAATGGAGCATGGTGATGACAAGGTCATGTAGCATTGTGATGAGAAATCCTTGGAGGCTTGTGATGACAAGTTTCATGGAGCATTCTGATGAAAAGTGGCATGGATCATTGTGATTACAGTGGTCTTGGAGCATTGTGATGACAAGGGCATGGAGCATTGTCAGAGACGGCCATGCAGCATTCTGATGATATGGGTCATGGAGCTTTGTGATGACAAGGGCTTGGAGCATTTTGATTACAGGTGTCTTGGAGCATTGTGATGAAAAGGGCACGGATCATTGTGATGAAAATGTCATGGAGACTTGTCATGACAGGGTTAATGGAGCATACTGAAGACAAGGGTCAGGGAGCATTGTGATGACAAGTGTATTGAGCATTGTGATGACAAAGGTCATGGAGCATTGTGATGAGAAAACCATGGATAATTGTGTTGATGAGCGTCATGGTGTGTTGTGATGATAAGTGTTATGGAACATTGTGATCACAAGGGTTTTGAGCATTATGATGACCAAGGTCATGGAGAATATTGATTTCATTGTGATGACAATAGCCTGAAGCATTATGATGATGGGCATGGTGCATTGTGATGACAGGGATCATGGAGCATTGAGATGAAAAGGGACATGGAACATTGTGTTTATATTGGTCGTGGAGCATTGTGATGACAAGGGCATGGAGCATTGGTTTAATGAGTTTCATGGATTATTGCGATGACAGTTGGAATGGCGCATTGTGATGACAAGGGCATGGAGCATTGTGATGACCAGGTCATGCAGTATTGTGAAGACAGGTGTCAGGGAGCATTGTGATGACATATGTAATGGCCCAATGTGATGACGATGGCATGGAGCATTGTGATGCCAAATGTCATGGAGGATTCTGATGACAAAGTAAATAGAGCATTGTGATGACAATGGCTTGGAGCATTACGATGACAAGGGTCAAGGAGCATTGTGTTGACAAGTGCATGGAGAATTGTGATGACAATGGTCATGGAGCATTCTGGTGACAACTTGTGGAGTATTTTGATGACAATGGCATGGAGCATTGTGATGAAAACGGCATGGGGCATTGTGATGAAAAAGGCATGGAGCCTTGTGATGAAAGGTCTCATGGAGCATACTGATGAAAAGGGGCATGGAGCATTCTGATTACAGGGGTCTTGGAACATTGTGATAGCAAGGGCATGGAGCACTGTGATGACAAGTGCATGGAGGATTGGTCTAATAAGTTTCATGGATTATTGTGATGACAGTTGGAATGGCGCATTGTGATGACAGTGGTCATGGAGCATGGTGATGATACTGCTCATGGAGCATTGTGATAAGACCGTCATGGAGCATTGGGTTGAAAATGTTCATAGAGTATTGTGATGACAGGTGTCAAGGAGCATTGTGATGACAAGGGAATGGAGCATGGTGATGACAAGGTCCTGGAGCATTGTGATGAGATGACGATGGAGACTTGTGATGACAAGTCTCAAGGAGCATTCTGACGAAAAGGGGCAAGGAGCTTTGTGATTACAGGGGTTTGGAGCACTGTGATGACAAGGGCATGGAGCATTGTGAGGAGAAGGCCATGGAACATTCTGATGGCATGCGTCATGGAGCTTTGTGATGACAAGTGCATGGAGCATTGTGATTACAGGGGTCTTGGAGCATTGTGATGACAAGGGTCATGTAGCCTTTTGATGACAAGGCCGTGGAACATTGTGATGGCAGTGGTCATGGAGCATAGTTATGACAGAAATAATGGAGCATTGTAATCAGAATGGCATTGAGCATTGGTCTGAAATATTTCATGGATTATTGTGATGAGAGTGGGCATGGAGCATTGTGATGACAAGGGCACGGTACACTGTGATACATGGGTCATGGTGGATTGTAATGACCAGGGCGTGGAGCATTGTGATGAGAAGGGCATTGAGCATTGTGATGACAAGTGTCATGGAGCTTTGTTATGACAATGGCATGGAGCAACGTGATGAGAGGGTTCATGGAGCATTGTGATGACAATGACATGGAGCATTGTGATGCCAAGGGTCATGGAGCTTTGTGATGTCAAATGTCATGGAGCATTTTGATGACAAGGGTGTGGTGCATTGTGATGAGAAGGGCAGGGAGCATTTTGATGACAGGGTCATGCAGCAATTTGATGAAAAGTGTAATGGAACATTTTGATGACAGGGTTTATAGAACATTGTGATGGCAGGGATCATGGAGCTTTAGGATGAAAAGGGTCATGGAGCATTTTGATGACAGGGGTTATGGAACATTGTGATGACTGGAGTTACGGAGCATTGTGATGACAGTGGTCATGGAGCATTGTGATAACAAGGGCATGGAGCATTGTGATGACAGGGGAATGGAGCATTGGTCTGACAAGTTTCATAGATTATTGTGATGACAGTGGACATGGTGCATTGTGATGACAAGGGCATGGAGCATTTTGATGACAAGAATCCCGGATCATTGTGTTGTCAGATGTTATGGGTGGTTGTGATGGCAGTGGTCTTGGAGCATTGTGATGATATTGCTCATGGAGCATTGTGATGAGAAGGTCATGGTGCATTGGGCTGAAAATGTTAATGGATTATTGTAATGACAGGGGTCATGGAGCATTGTGATGACAAGGGAATAGAGCATGGTGATGACAATGTCCTGGAGCATTGTTATGAGTTGATCATGGAGACTTGCGATGAAAAGTCTCATGGAGCATTCTAATGAAAAGGGGCATGAAGCATTGTGATTACAGTGGACTTGGAGCATTGTGATGACGAGGGCATGGAGCATTTTGAGGAGAAGGCCATGGAGAATTCTGATGACATGCGTCATGGAGCTTTGTGCTGACAAGGCCATGGAGCATTGTGATTATTGGTGTCTTGGAGCATTGTGATGAAAAGGCATGGATCATTGTGATGTAAAAGGCATGGAGCCTTGTCATCACAGGGTTCAAGGAGCATACTGACGACAGGTGTCAGGGAGTATTGTGATGACAAGTGTATTGAGCATTGTGATGACAACGATCATGGAGCATTGTGATGAGAAGACCATGGATAACTGTGATGATGATCTTCATGGGGTGTTGTGATGATAAGTGTTATGGAACATTGTGATCACAAGGGTTTGGTGCATTATGATGACAGAGGTCATGGAGAATTTTGATTTCATTGTAGTGGCAATAGCCTGAAGCATTATGATGATGGGTATGGTGCTTTGTGATGACAGGGTCCATGGAGCATTGAGATGAAAAGGGGCATGTAGCATTGTGATTACAGGGGTCTTGGAGCATTGTGGTGACAAACGCATAGAGCATTGTAATGACAAGGTCATGTATTATTTTCCTGACTAAGGCATGGATCATTGTGATGAGAGGTGTCATGGAGAACTGTGACAAAATCGTCACGGAGCATTTTGTATACAGGGGTCATGGATCATTGGGATGACAAGTGCATGGATCATTGTGATGACAAGGGTCATGGAGCATTGGGTTGAAAAATTTCATGGAGTATTGTGATGACAGGGGTCATGGAGCATTGTGATTACAGGGGTCTTGGAGGATTGTGATGACAAGAGCTCCGGATCATTGTTTTGTCACGTGTCATGGAGTGTTGTGATGACAGTGGTCATGGAGCATTGTGATGATATTGGTCATGGAGCATTGTGATGAGAAGGTCATGGAGCATTGGGCTGAAAATTTTCATGGAGTACTGGTATGACATGGTTCATGGAGCATTGTGATGACTAGGGAATGGAACATGGTGATGACAATGTCCTGGAGCATTGTGATGAGATGACCATGGAGACTTGTGATGAGAAATCTCATGGAGCATTCTGATGAAAAATGGCATGGAGCATTGTGATTACTGGGGTCTTGGAGCATTGTGATGACAAGGGTCATGGAGCCTTGTGATGACAAGGCCGTGGAACATTGTGATGGCAGGGGTCATGGAGCATTGTTACAACAGAGTAATGGACCATTGTGATGAGAATGGCATTGACCATTAGTCTGAAATATTTCATGGATTATTGTGATGAGAGTGGGCAGGGAGCATTGTGATTACTAGGGCATGGTACACTGTGATACTTGGGTCATGGAGGATTGTAATGACAAGGGCATGGAGCATTGTGATGACAAGTGTGATGGAGCTTTGTGATGACAAGGGCATGGGGCAATGTGATGAGAGTGTTCATGGAGCATTGTGATGACAATGACATGGAGCATTGTGATGCCAATTGTCATGGAGCTTTATGATGACAAATGTCATTGAGCATTTTGATGTCAACGGTGTGGTGCATTGTGATGAGAAGGGCAGGGAGCATTTTGATGACAGGGTCATGGAGCAATTTAATGAAAAGTGTAATGGAACATTTTGATGACAGGGGTTATAGAACATTGTGATGCCATGGGTCATGGAGCTTTGGGATGAAAAGGGTCATGGAGAATTTTGATGACAGTGGTTATGGAACATTGTGATGTCAGGAGTCATGGAACATTGTGTTGATAAGGGGATGTAGCATTGTGATGACAGGGGTCATGGAACACTGTGATTACAGGGGTGAGGGAGGATTGTGATATCTAGTGATAGATCATTGTGATATCACAGGTGCGAGAGCATTTGGATGAGAAGTGCATGGAGCATTGTGATTACAAGGTTAATGGAGCATAGCGATGACAAGGTTGTGGATCATTGTGATGAAAACCGCATGGCACATTGTGATGACAAGGGTCATGGAGCATTGTTCTGACAAAGGCATGGAGCATTGTGATGACAAGGGTCACGGAGCATTGTCATGAAAAGTTCATGGAGCATTGTGGTTACAAAGGACACAGAGCCTTGTGATGATGCGGGCATGGACCGCTGTGATGACAAACGTTATGAAGCATTGTGATGACTGGAGTCACGGAGCATTGTGATGACAGGGGTCATGGAGCACTGTGATAACAAGGTCATGGAGCATTGTGTTGACAGGGGCATGGAGCATTGGTCTGACAAGTTTCATAGATTATTGTGATGACAGTGGACATGGTGCATTGTGATGACAAGGGCATGGGCATTGAGATGAGAAGGTCATGGAGTATTTTGAAGACAGGTGTCACAGAGCATTGTGATGAAATATGTCATGGTCCATTGCGATGACAATGACAGGGAACATTGTGATGCCAAATGTAATGGAGGATTATGATGACAAATATAATGGAGCATTGTGATGACTAGGGCTTGGAGCATTATGATGACAAAACCATGGAGCCATGTGATGACAAGTCTCATGGAGCATACTGATGAAAAAGGGCATGGAGCATTGTGATTACAGTGGTCTTGGAACTTTGTGATGAGAAGGCCATGGAGCATTGTGAGGAGAAGACCAAGGAGCATTCTGATGGCATGCGTAATTGAGCTTTGTGATGACAATTGCATGGATCATCGTGATTACATGGGTCTTGGAGCATTGTGATGAAAAGGGCATGGATCATTGCGATGAAAAACGCGTGGAGCCCTGTCATGACAGGGTAAAAGGAGCATACAGACAACAAGTGTCAGGGAGCATTTGGATGACAAGTGTATTGAGCATTGTGATGACAAAGGTCATGGAGCATTGTGATGAGAAGACCATGGATAATTGTGATGATGAGCGTCATGGGGCATTGTGATGACAAGTGTTATGGAACATTGTGATCACAAGGGTTTGGAGCATTATTATGACAGAGGTCATGGAGCATTTTGATTTCATTGTGATGACAATAGCAGGAAGCATTATGATGATGGGCATGGTGCATTGTGATGACAGTGTTCATGAATCATTGAGATGAAAAGGGGCATAGAGCTTTGTGATTACAGTGTTTTTGGAGCATTGTGATGAGAAGGGTCATGGAGCCTTGTGATGAAAAGGCCATGGAACATCATGATGGCAGGGGTCATGGATCATTGTTATGACAGAAGTAATGGAGCATTTTGATGAGAAGGGCATTGAGCATTGGTCTGAAATATTTCATGGATTATTGTGATGAGAGTGGGCATGGAGCATTGTGATGACAAGGGCATGGAAGACTGTCATACATGTGTCATGGAGGATTGTAATGACAGGGGCATGGAGCATTGTGATGAGAACGCATCGAACATTGTGATGACAAGTGTCATGGAGTTTTGTGATGACAAGTGTATGGAGCAATGTGATGAGAGTGTTCATGGAGCATTGTGAAGACAAAGCCATGGAGCATTGTGATGCCAAGGGCCATGTAGCTTTGTGATGACAAAGGTCATGGAGCATTTTGATGACAAGTGTGTAGTGCACTGTGATGAGCAGGGCAGGGACCATTTTGATGACAGGGTCATGCAGCAATTTGATAAAAAGTGTAATGGAACATTTTGATGACAGGGGTTATAGAACATTGTGATGCCAGGTGTCATGGAGCTTTGGGATGAAAAGTGTCATAGAGCATTTTGATGACAGGGGTTATGGAACATTGTGATACCAGGGGTCATGGAACATTGTGCTGATAAGGGGATGTAGCATTGTGATGACAGGGGTCATGGAACACTGTGATTACAGGGGTGAGGGGGCATTGTGATAACTAGTGATGGAACATTGTGATATCTCAGGTGAGAGAGCATTTGGATGAGAAATTCATGGAACATTGTGATTACAAGGTTTATGGATCATAGCGATGACAAGGTTGTGGATCATTGTGAAGAAAAGTGCGTGGCACACTGTGATGACAAGTGTCATGGAGCATTGTTCTGACAAAGGCATGTAGCACTGTGATGACAAGGGTCACGGAGCATTGTGATGAAATGTTCATGGAGCATTGTGGTTACAAAGGACACAGAGCCTGGTGATGACGCGGGCATAGACCGCTGTGATGACAAACGTTATGAATCATTGTGATGACTGGAGTCATGGAGCATTGTGAGTACAGGGGTCATGGAGCATTGTGATAACCAGGGCATGGAGCATTGTGAAGACAGGGGCATGGAGCATTGTTCTGAGAAGTTTCATAGATTATTGTGATGACAGTGGACATGGTGCATTGTGATGACAAGGGCATGGAGCATTGTGAGGAGAAGGTCATGGAGTATTGTGAAGAGAGGTGTCAGGGAGCATTGTGATGACATATGTCATGGTCCATTGCGATGACAATGGCAGGGAGCACTGTGATGCCAAATGTAATGGAGGATTGTGATCGCAAATATAATGGAGCATTGTGATGACTAGGGCTTGCAGCATTATGATGACAAGCGCCATTGAGGATTTTCATGACAAGGTCGTGAAGCATTGTGATGACATGGTCCTGGAGCTTTGTGATGAGAAATCCATGGAGCCTTGTGAAGACAAGTCTCATGGAGCATACTGATGAAAGGGGCATGGATCATTCTGATTACAGGGGTCTTGGAACATTGTGATAACAAGGACATGGAGCATTGTGATGACAATGGCATGGAGCATTGTGATGACCAGGTCATGCAGTATTGTGAAGACAGGGGTCATGGTGCATTGTGATGACATATGTAATGGCCCATTGTGATGACAATGGCATGGAGCATTGTGATGCCAAGTGTCATGGAGGATTCTGATGACAAAGGTAATGGAGCATTGTGAGGACAATGGCTTGGAGCATTGTGATGACAAGGTTCAGGGAGCATTGTGCTGACAAGTGCATGGAGAATTGTGATGACAAGGGTCATGGAGCATTCTAATGACAAGCTTGTGGAGTATTTTGATGACAATGGCATGGAGCATTGTGATGAAAACGGCATGGGTCATTGTGATGAAAATTTCATGGAGCCTCTTCATTACAGGGTTCAAGGAGAATTCTGATGACAAGTGTCAGGGAGCATTGTGATGACAAGTGTATTGAGAATTGTGATGACAAAGGTCATGGAGCAATGTGATGAAAAGGGCATGGAGTATCATGATGAGAGACATCATGGAGCATTGTGATGACAAGTGTTATGGAACATTGTGATCACAAGTGTTTGGAGCATTGTGATGAGAGAGGTCATAGATCATTTTGATTTCAAGGAACATGGAGCATTGTGATGACAAGGGCATGAAGCAATGTGATCCCAAGTTTCATAGAGGATTGTGATGACAATGGAAATGGAGTATTGTGATGACAAGAGCATAGAACATTGTAATGACAAGGTCATGTAGCATTTTGCTGAGAAAGGCATGGAGCATTGTGAGGACAGGTGTCATGGAGCACTGTGATGACAAGTGTCAAGGAGCATTGTGAATACAGGGGTCATGGAGCATTGGGATGACAAGGGCATGGATCATTTTGATGACAAGCGTCATGGAACATTGCTCTGAAAAAGGCATGGAGCATTGTGATGACAAGGGTCACGGAACATTGTGATGAAAAGTGCATTGAGCGTTGTGGTTACAAAGGTCACAGAGCCTTGTGATGACGCTGGCATGGACCGTTGTGATGAGTAACGTTATGAAGCATTGTGATGACTGGAGTCACGGAGCATTGTGATGACATGTGTCATGGAGCACTGTGATGACAAGCGTCACGGAGCATTGTGAATACAGGTGTCATGGAACATTGGGATGGCAAGGGCATGGATCATTTTGGTGACAAGTTTCATGGAGCACTGGGCTGAAAATATTCATGGAGTGTTGTGATGACAGGGGTCATGGAACATTGTGATGACTAGGGAATGGAGCATTGTGATGACAAGAGTCCCGGATCATTGTGTTGTCGGGTGTCATGGAATGTTTTGATGACAGTGGTCATGGAGCATTGTGATGATATTGGCGATGGAGCATTGTGATGAGTTGGTCGTGGAGCACTGTGCTGAAAATGTTCATGGATTATTGTGATGACAGGGGTCGTGGAGCATTGTGATGACAAGGGCATGGATCATTGTGATGAGAAGCTCATGGAGTCTTGTGAAGACAGGGGTCAGGGAGCATTGTGATGACATATGTCATGGTCCATTGCGATGACAATGAAATGGATCATTATGATGCCAAATGTAATGGAGAATTGTGATGACAAATATAATGGAGCATTTTGATGATTAAGGTTTGGAGCATTATGTTGACAAGGGCCATTGAAAATTTTCATAACAATGTCGAGAAGCATTTTGATGACAAGGTCCTTGAGCATTGTGATGACAAAACCTTGGAGCCTTGTGATGACAAGTCTCATGGAGCATACTGATGAAAAGGGGCATGGATCATTGTGATGACCAGGGTCTTGGAACATTGTGATGACAAGGGCATTGAGCATTGTGAGAAGAATTCCAAGGAGCATTCTGATGGCATGTGTCATTGAGCTTTGTGATGACAAGGGCATGGAGCATTGTGATTACATGGGTCTTGGAGCATTGTGATGAAAAGGGCATGGATCATTGTGATGAAAAAGGCATGGAGCCTTGTCATGACAGGGTTCAAGGAGCATACTGATGACAAGGGTCAGGGGCATTTTGATGACATGTGTATTGTGCATTGTGGTGACAAAGTCATGGAGAATTGGGATGAGAAGACCATTGATAATTGTGATGACGAGCGTCATGGGGCATTGTGGTGACAAGTGTTTTGGAATATTGTGATCACAAGGGTTTGGAGCATTGTTATGACAGAGGTCATGGAACATTTTGATTTCATTGTGATGACAATAGCAAGAAGCATTATGATGATGGGCATGGTGCATTGTGATGACAGGTTTCATGGATCATTGATATGAAAAGGGGCATAGAGCATTGTGATTAAAGTGTTCTTGGAACACTGTGATGAGAAGGGTCAAGGAGCTTTGTGATGAAAAGGCCATGGAACATCGTGATGCCAGGGGTCATAGAGCATTGTTATGACTGGTATAATGGAGCATTGTGATGGCAAGGGCATGGAGCATTGGAATGAGAAGGGCATGGAGCATTGTGATGACATGTGTCATGGAGCTTTGTGAAGACAAGGGCATGGAGCAATGTGATGCCAAGGGTCATGGATCTTTGTGATGACAAAGGTCATGGAGCATTTTGATGGCAAGGGCGTTGTGCATTGTGTTGAGAAGGTCAGGGAGTATTGTGATGACAGGGTCATGGAGCAATTTGATGAAAATTGTCATGGAATATTTTGATGACAGATGTTATGGAACATTGTGATGTCAGGGTTCATCGAACATTGTGATGATAAGTGCATATAGCCATGTAATGACAGGAGTCATGGGACATTGTGTTGCCAGGGGTGAAGGAGTATTGTGACAAATTGTGATGTAGCATTGTGATATCAGTGGTGAGAGAGCATTTTGATGAGAAGTGGATGGAGCATTGTGATGACAAGATTGTAGAGCACTGTGATGTCAAGCGCATGTTGCATTGTGATGACATGTGTCATGGAGCATTGTGCTGACAAGCGCATGGAGCACTGTGATGACAAGGGTCATGGAGCATTGTGCTGAGAAAGGCATAGAGCATTGTGATGACAAGGGTCAAAGAGCATTGTGATGAAAAGTTCATGGAGCATTGTGGTTAAAATGGTCACAGAGACTGTTGATGACGAGGGCATGGACCATTGTGATGACAAAGGTCAGGAATCATTGCGATGACTGGAGTCACGGAGCTTTGTGATGACAGGAGTCAGGGAGCATTGTGATAACAAAGGCATGGAGCATTGTGATGACAAGGGCATGGAACATTGGTCTAATAAATTTCATGGATTGTTGTGATGAAAGTTGTAATGGCGCATTGTGATGACAAGGGCATGGAGCTTTGTGATGACCAGGTCATGCAGTATTGTGAAGAGAGGTGTCAGGGAGCATTTTGAAGACATATGTAATGGGCAATTGTGATGACAATGGCATGGAACATTGTGATGCCAAGTGTCTTGGAGGATTGTGATGACAAAGGTAATGGAATATTGTGATGACAATGGTTTGGAGCATTTTGATGACATGGGTCAGGGAGCATTGTGATGACAATTGCATGGAGAATTGTGATGACAAGTGCATGGAGCATAGTGATGACAGGGGTCATGGAGCATTGTGATTATAGGGGTCTTTGAGAAGTGTGATGACAAGAGTCCCGGATCATTGTGTTGTCAGGTGTCATGGAGTGTTGTGATGACAGTGGTCATGGAGCAGTGTGATGATATTGGTCATGGAGCATTGTTCTGAGTAGGTCATGGAGCATTGGGCTGAAAATATTCATGGATTATTGTGATGAAATGGCTCATGGAGCATTCTGATGACAAGGGAATGGAGCATGGTGATGAGAATGTCCTGGAGTATTGTGATGAGATGACCATGGAGACTTGTGATGACAAGTCTCATGGAGCATTCTGATGAAAAGGGGCATGGAGCATTGTGATTACTGGAGTCTTGGAGCATTGTGATGACAAGGGCATGGAGCATTGTGAGGAGAAGTACATGGAACATTCTGATGACATGCGTCATGGAGCTTTGTGATGACAAGTGCATGGAGCTTTGTGATTACAGGGGTCTTGGAGCATTGTGATGACAAGGGTCATGGAGCCTTGTGATGACAAGGCTCTGGAACATTGTGAAGGCAGGGATCATGGAGCATTGTTATGACAGAGATAATGGATCATTGTGATGAGAAGGGCATTGAGCTTTGGTCTGAAATGTTTCATGGATTATTGTGATGAGAGTGGGCATGGAGCATTGTGATGACAAGGGCACGGTACACTGTGATACATGTGTCATGGAGGATTGTAAGGACAAGGGCATAGATCATTGTGATGAGAAGGGCATCGAGCATTGTGATGACAAGTGTCATGGAGCTTTGTGATTACAAGGGCACGGAGAAATGTGATGAGAGTGTTCATGGAGCATTGTGATGACAATGACATGGAGCATTGTGACGCCAAAGGTCATGGAGCTTTGTGATGACAAAGGTCATGGAGCATTTTGTTGACAAGGGTGTGGTGCATTGTGATGAGAAGGGCAGGGAGTATTTTGATGACAGGGTCATGAGCAATTTGATGAAAAGTGTAATAGAACATTTTGTTGACAGGGGTTATAGAACCTTGTGATGCCAAGGGTCATGGATCTTTGGGATGAAAAGGGTCAGGGGGCATTTTGATGACAGGGGTTATGGAACATTGTGATATCAGGGGTCATGGAACATTGTGCTGATAAGGGGATGCAGCATTGTGATGACAGGGGTCATGGTATATTGTGATAACAGGGGTGAGGGAGGATTGTGATGAAAAGCGCATGGGTAATTGTGATGACGAAGGTCATGGAGCATTGGGCTGAAAATATTCATGGAGTATTGTGATGACAGGGGTCATGGAGCATCGTGATGACAGAGGTCATGGAGAATTATGATTTCATTTTGCTGACCATAGCCGGAAGCTTTATGATGATGGGCATGATGCATTGTGATGATAGGGTTCATGGAGCATTGAGATGAAAAGGGGCATGGAGCATTGTGATCACATGGGTCTTGGAGCATAGTGATGAAACGGGCATGGAGCATTTTGATGAGAAGTTCATGGAACATTCTGATGACATGTGTCATGGAGCTTTTTGATGTCAAGGGCATGGAGTATTCTGATTAAAGGGGTCTTGGAGCATTGGGATGACAAGTGTCATGGAGCCTTGTGATGAAAAGGCCGTGGAACATTGTGATGACAGGGGTCATGGAGCATTGTTATGACAGGGGTTATGGAGCATTGTGATGAGAAGGGCATGGAGCACTGTGATTACAATATTTATGGAGCATTGCAATGACAAATTTGCAGACCATTGTGATGAAAAGCGCGTGACACAGTGTGAAGACAAGGGTCATTGAGCAATTTTCTGAAAAAGGCATGGAGGATTGTGATGACAAGGGTCACGGAGCATTGTGATGATAAGTTCTTGGAGCAATGTGGTTACAAATGTAACAGAACCTTGTGATGACACGGGCATGGACCATTGTGATGACAAATCTTATGAAGCATTGTGATGACTGTAGTCATGGAGCACTGTGATGACAGGGGTCAAGGAGCATTTTGATGACGAGGGCATGGAGCATTGTGCTGAGAAAGGCATAGAGCATGGTGATGACAAGGGTCAAAGAGCATTGTGATGAAAATTTCGTTGAGCATTGTGGTTAAAATGTCACAGAGACAGTTGATGGTGAGGGCATGGACAATTGTGATGACAAAGGTCATGAAGCAATGTGATGACTGGTGTCACGGAGCATTGTGATGACAGTGGTCACGGAGCACTGTGATAACAAGGGCATGGAGCATTGTGATGACCAGGTGATGCAGTATTGTGAAGACAGGTGATAGGGAGCACTGTGATAATATATGTAATGGCCCATTGTGATGACAATGGCATGGAGCATTGTGATGCCAAGTGTCATGGAGGATTCTGTAGACAAAGGTAATGGAGCATTGTGATGACAATGGCTTGGAGCATTTTGATGACAAGGGTCAGGGAGCATTGTGCTGACAAGTGCATGGAGCATTGTGATGACAAGGGTCACGGAATATTCTGATGACAAGCTTGTGGAGTATTTTGTTGACAATGGCATGGAGCATTGTGATGATAACGGCATGGGGCATTGTGATGAAAAAGGCATGGGGCATTTTCGTGAAAGGGTTCAAGGAGCATTCTAACGACAAGTATCAGGGAGCATTGTGATGACAATTGTATTGAGAATTGTGATGACAAAGTTCGTGGAGCATTGTGATGAAAAACGCATGGAGTATTTGATTACAGGCATCATGGAGCGTTGTGATGACAAGTGCTATGGAACATTGTGATCACAAGGGTTTGGAGCATTGTGATGACAGAGGTCATGGATCATTTTGATTTCAAGGATCATGGAGCACTGTGATGACAAGAGCATGAAGCAATGTGATCCCAAGGTTCATGGATGATTGTGATGATAATGGTAAATGGGTATTGTGATGACAAGCGCATAGAGCATTGTAATGACAAGGTCATGTAGCATTTTGCTGACAAAGGCATGGAGCATTGTGATGACAGGTGTCATGGAGCACTGTGATGACAAGCGTAACGGAGCACTGTGAATAGAGGGGTCATGGAGCATTGTGATGACAAGGGCATGGATCATTGTGATGACAAGGATCATGGAGCATTGGGCTGAAAATATTCACGGAGTATGGTGATGACAGGGGTCATGGAGCATTGTGATGACAAGAGTCCCGGATCATGGTGTTGTCAGGTGTCATGGAGTGTTGTGATACAGTGATCATGGAGCATTGTGATGATATTGGTCATGGAGCATTGTGATGAGAAGGTCATGGAGCATTGGCCTGAAAATATTCATGGAGCATTGGCCTGAAAATGTTCATGGAGAATTGTGATGACAGGGGTCATGGAGCATTGTGATGACAAGGGAAGGGAGCATGCTGATGAAAATATCTTGGAGCATTGTGATGAGATGACCATGGAGACTTGTGATGACAAGATTCATGGAGCATTCTGATGAAAAGGGGCATGGAACATTGTGATTACAGGGGTCTTGGAGCATTGTGATGACAAGGGCATGGAGCATTGTGAGGAGAAGGCCATGAAGCATTGTGATGACATGCGTCATGGAGCTTTGTGATGACAAGGGCATGAAGCCTTGTGATGACAAGGCCTTGGAACATTGTGATCGCAGAGTCATGGAGCATGGTTATGACAGGGGTAATGGAGCATTGTGATGAGAAGGGCATGGAGCATTGTGATTACAAGTTTTATGGAGCATTGCGATGACAAATATGTGGAACGTTGGGAGAAAATGCATGTGGCACACTGTGATGACAAGGGTCATGGAGCATTTTTCTGACAAAGGCATGGAGCACTGTGATGACAAGGGTCACGCAGCATTGAGATGAAATGTTCATGGAGCATTGTGGTTAAAAATGTCACAGAGACTTGTGATGATGCGGGCTTGGACCATTGTGATGACAAACATTATGAAGCATTGTGATGACTGGAGTCACGGAGCACTGTGTTGACAGGGGTCATGGAGCATTGTGATGACATGTGTCATGGAGCATTGTGCTGACAAGCGCATGGAGCATTGTGATGACAAGGGTCATGGACCAATGTGCTGAGAAAGGCATAGAGCATTGTGATGACAAGGGTCAAAGAGCATTGTGATGAAAAGTTCATGGATCATTTTGGTTAAAAAGCTCACAGAGAGTGATGATGACGAGTGCATGGACCATTGTGGTGACAAAGGTCATGAAGCATTGTGATGACTGGAGTCAAAGTGCATTGTGATGGCAGGGGTCATGGAGCATTGTGATAACAAGGGCATGGAGCATTGTGGTGACAGGGGCATGGAGTATTGGTCTGACAAGTTTCATGGATTATTGCGATGACATTTGGAATGGCGCATTCTGATGACAAGGGCATAGAGCATTGTGATGACCAGGTTATGCAGTATTGTGAAGAGAGGTGTCAGGGAGCATTGTGATGTCATATGTATGGCCCATTGTGATAACAATGGCATGGAGCATTGTGATGCCAAATGTCATGGAGAATTCTGATGACAAAGGTAATGGAGCATTGTGATGACAATGGCTTGGAGCATTGTGATGACAAGTGTCAGGGAGCATTGTGCTGACAAGTGCATGGAGAATTGTGATGACAAGGGTCATGGAGCATTGTGATGAGAACGTCATGGAGTATTGTGAAGACAGGTGTCAGGGAGCATTGTGATGACATATGTCATGGTCAATTGCGATGACAATGGCAGGGAGCATTGTGATGCCAAATGTAATGGAGGATTGTGATGGCAAATATAATGGAGCATTGTGATGACTAGGTCTTGCAGCATTATGATGACAATGGCCATTGAGAATTTTCATGACAAGGTCGCGAAGCATTGTGATGAAAATCTCCTGCAGTTTGTTATGAGAAAACCATGGAGCCTTGTGAAGACAACTCTCATGGAGCATACTGATGAAATGGGGCATGGAGCATTCTGATTACAGGGGTCTTGGAACATTGTGAAAACAAGGGCATGGAGAATTGTGATGACAAGGGCATGGAGCATTGGTCTAATAAGTTTCATGGATTATTGTGAAGACAGTTGAAATGGCGCATTGTGATGACTAGGGCATGGAGCATTGTGATGACCAGGTCATGCGGTATTGTGAAGAGAGCTGTCAGGGAGCAATGTGATGAGAAGTGTATTGAGAATTGTGATGACAAAGGTCATGGAGCATTGTGATGAAAAGGGCATGTAGCATTGTGATGACAGGTGTCTTGGAACATTGTGATGACAGGGGTGAGTGTGTATTGTGACAAATAGTGATGTAGCATTGTGATATCAGTGGTGAGAGAGCATTTTGATGAGAAGTGCATGGAGCATTGTGATGACAAATTTTAAGGAGCATTGTGATGAGAAGATTGTGGAGCACTGTGATGACAAGCACATGGTGCATTGTGATGACATGTGTCATGGTGCATTGTGCTGACAAGCGCATGGAGCATTGTGATGACAAGGGTCAAAGAGCATTGTGATGAAAAGTTCATGGAGCATTGTGGTTAAAAAGGTCACAGAGACTGTTGATGACGAGGGCATGGATCATTGTGATGACAAAGGTCATGAAGCATTGTGATGACTAGAGTCACGGAGCATTGTGATGACAGGGGTAATGGAGCATTGTGATAACAAGGGCATGGATCATTGTGATGACAAGGGAATGGAACATTGGTCTAATAAGTTTCATGGATTATTGTGATGACAGTTGGAATGGCGCATTGTGATGACAAGGGCATGGAGCATTGTGATGACCAGTTCATGCATTATTGTGAAGAGAGGTGTCAGGGAGCATTGTGATGACATATGTAATGGCCCTTTGTGATGGCAATGGCATGGAGCATTGTGATGCCAAGTGTGATGGAGGAGTCTGATGACAAATGTAATGGAGCATTGTGATGACAATGGCTTGGAGCATTGTGATGACAAGGGTCAGGGAGCTTTGTGCTGACAAGTGCATGGAGAATTGTGATAACAAGGGTCATGGAGCATTCTGATGACAAGCTTGTGGAGTATTTTGATGAAAATGGCATGGATCATTGTTATGAAAATGGCATGGGGCAATGTGATTAAAAAGGCATGGAGCCTTTTCATGACAGGGTTCAAGGAGCAATCTGATGACAAGTGTCAGGGAGCATTGTGATGACAAGTGTATTGATAATTGTGATGACAAAGGTCATGGAGCATTGTGATGAATAGTGCATGGAGTATTGTAATGACAGGCATCATGGAGCGTTGTGATGACAAGTGTTATGGAACGTTGTGATCACAAGAGATTGGAGCATTGTGATGACAGAGGTCATGGATCGTTTTGATTTCAAGGAGCATGGAGCATTGTGATGACAAGGGAATGAAGCAATGTGATCCCAAGGTTCATGGAGGATTGTGATGACAATGGAAATGGAGTATTGGGATGACAATTGCATAGAGCATTGTAATGGAAAGGTCATGTAGCATTTTGCTGACAAAAGCATGAAGCATTGTGATGACATGTGTCATGGAGCACTGTGATGACAAGTGTCATGGAGCATTGTGAATACAGGGGTCATGGAGCTCTGGGATGACAAGGGCATGGATCTTTGTGAAGACAAGGGTGATGGAGCACTGGGCTGAAAATGTTCATGGATTATTGTGATGACTCGGGTCATGGAGCATTGTGAAGACAAGGGAATGGAACTTGGTGATGACAAGGTCCTGGAACATTGTGATGAGAAGACCATGGAGACTTGTGATGACAAGACTCATGGTGCATTCTGATGAAAAGGGGCATGGAGCATTGTGATTACAGGGGTCTTGGAGCATTGTGATGAAAAGGGCATGGAGCATTGTGAGGAGAAGTCCATGAAGAATTCTGATGACATGCGTCATGGAGCATTTGATGAAAAGGCCATGGAGCTTTGTGATTACAGGGATCTTGGAGCATTGTGATGAAAAGGGCATGGAACATTGTGATGAAAAAGGCATGGAGCCTTGTCATGACAGGGTTCAAGGAGCATACAGACAATAAGTGTCAGGGAGAATTTTGATGACAAGTTTATTGAGCATTGTGATGACAAAGGTCATGGAGCGTTGTGATGAGAAGACCATGGATAATTGTGATGACGAGCGTCATGGGGCATTGTGATGACAAGGGTTATGGAATATTGTGATCACAAGGGTTTGGAGCATTGTTATGACAGAAGTCTTGGAGCATTTTGATTTCATTGTGATGACAATAGCATGAAGCATTATGATGATGGGCATGATGCATTGTGATGACTGGATTCATGGATCATTGAGATGAAAAGTGGCATAAAGCATAGTGATTACAGGGTTCTTGGAGCATTGTGATGAGAAGGGTCATGGAGTTTTGTGATGACAAGGCCATGGAACATCGTGATGGCAGGGGTCATGGAGCATAGTTATGACAAGTGTAGTGGAGCACTGTGATGACAAGGGCATGGAGCATTGTGATGAGAAGGCGATGGAACCTTCTGATGACATGCGTCATGTAGCTTTGTGATGACAAGGGCGTGGAGCATTTTGATTACAGGGTCCTTCAGCATTGTGATGACAAGTGTCATGGAACCTTGTGATGATTAGGCCGTGGAACATTGTGATGGCAGGGGTAATGGTGCATTGTTATGACAGAGGTAATGGAACATTGTGATGAGAAGGTCATGGAACATTGGTCTGAAATATTTCATGGATTATTGTGATGAGAGTGTGCATGGAGCATTGTGATGACAAGGGTATGGAACACTATGATACATGGGTCATGCAGGATTGTAATGACAAGGGCATGGAGCATTGTGATGAGAAGGGCATCGAGCATTGTGATGACAAGTGTCATGGAGCTTTGTGATGACAAGGGCATTGAGCAATGTGATGAGAGTGTTCATAGAGCATTGTGATGACAATGACATGGAGCATTGTGATGCCAAGGGTCATGGAGCTTTGTGATGACAAGTCACGGAGCATTTTGATGACAAGGGCATGATGTATTGTGATGAGAAGTGCAGGGAGCATTTTGATGACCGGGCCATGCAGCAATTTGATGAAAATTGTAATGGAATATTTTGATGGCAGGTGTTATAGAACATTGTGATGTCAGGGGTCTTGGAGGTTTGGCATGAAAAGGATCATGAAGCATTTTGATGACAGGGGTTATGGAACATTGTGATGTCAGGGGTCATGGAACCTTGTGAGGAAAAGGGGATGTAGCAGTGTGATGACAGGGTCATGGAACATTGTGATTATAGGGGTGAGGGAGTATTGTGATGACTAGTGATGGAACACTGTGATACCTCTGGTGAGAGAGCATTTTGATGAGAAGTGCATGGACCATTGTGATTACAAGGTTTATGGAGCATTGCAATGACAATGTTGTGGACCGTTGTGATGAAATGCGTGTGGCACATTGTGAAGACAATGGTCATGGAGCACTGTTCTGACAAAGACATGGAGCATTGTGATGACAAGGGTCACTGTGAATTGTGATGAAATGTTCATGGAGCATTGTGGTTACAAAGGTCACAGAACCTTGTGATTACACGGGCATGGATCATTGTGATGACAAACGTTATGAAGCATTGTGATGACTGGAGTCACAGAGCATTGTGATGACAGGGGTCCTGGAGCATTGTGATGACGTGTCTTGGAGCATTGTGCTGACAAGCGCATGGAGCATTGTGATGACAAGGGTCATGGAGCATTGTGCTGAGAATGGTATAGAGCATTGTGATGACAAGGTTCAAAGATCATTGTGATGAAAAATTCATGGATCAGTTTGGTTCAAATGCTCACAGAGAGTGATGATGACGAGGGCATGGACCATTGTGTTGACAAGGTCATGAAGCATTGTGATGACTGGAGTAACAGAGCATTGTGATGGCAGGCTTCATGGAGCATTGTGATAACAAGGGCATGGAGCATTGTGATGACCAGGGCAAGGAGGTCATGGATCATTTTGATTTCAAGGAGCATGGAGCATTGTGAGCACAAGGGCATATAGCAATGTGATCCCAAATTTCATGGAGGATTGTGATGACAATGGAAATGGAGTATTGTGATGACAAGCGCATAGAGCATTGTAATGACAAGGTCATGTAGCATTTTGCTGACAAAGGCATGGAGCATTGTGATGACATGTGTCATGGAGCACTGTGATAACTAGCGTCACAGAGCATTGTGAATACAGGGGTCATGGAGCATTGGGATGACAAGGGCATGGATCATTGTGATGACAAGGGTCATGGAGCACTGGGCTGAAAATGTTCATGGAGTGTTGTGATGACAGTTGTCATGGAGCACTGTGATGACTATGGAATGGAGCATTGTGATGACAAGAGTCGCGGATCATTGTGTTGTCGGGTGTCATGGTGTGTTGTGATGACAGTGGTCATGGAGCATTGTGATGATATTGGCCATGGAGCATTGTGATGAATAGGTCTTGGAGCATTGGGCTGAAATTATTCATGGATTATTGTGATGACAGTGGTCATGGAGCATTGTGATGAGAAGGGAATGGAGCATGGTGATGACAAGGTCCTGGAGCATTGTGATGAGAAGACCATGGAGACTTGTGATGACAAGTCTCATGGAGCATTCTGATGAAAAGGGGCATGGAGCATTGTGATTACATGGGTCTTGGAGCATTGTGATGACAAATTTTATGGAGCATTGTGATGACAAGATTGTGCAGCACTGTGATGACAAGCGCATGATGCATTGTGATGACATGTGTCATGGAGCATTGTGCTGCCAAGCGCATGGAGCATTGTGATGACAAGGGTCAAATAGCATTGTGATGAAACGTTCATGGATCGTTGTGGTTAAAAAGGTCACAGAGACTGTTGATGACCAGGGCATGGACCATTGTGATGACAAAGGTCATGAAGCATTGTGATGGTTGGAGTCACGGTGCATTGTGATGACAGGGGTCATGGAGCATTGTGATAACAAGGGCAAGGAGCATTGTGATGACAAGGGCATGGAACATTGGTCTAATAATTTTCATGGATTATTGTGATGACAGTTAGAATGGCGCATTGTGATGACAATGGCATGGAGCATTGTGATGACCAGGCCAAGCATTATTGTGAAGACAGGTGTCAGTGAGCATTGTGATGACATATGTAATGGCCCATTGTGATGAAAATCGCATGGAGCATTGTGATGCCAAGTGTCATGGAGGATTCTGATGACAAAAGTAATGGAGCATTGTGATGACAATGGCTTGGAGCATTGTGATGAAAAGGGTCAGGGAGCATTGTGCTGACAAGTGCGTGGAGAATTGTAATGACAAGTGTCATGGAGCATTCTGATGACAAGCTTGTGGAGTATATTGATGACAATGGCATGGATCATTTTGATGAAAACGGCATGGGGCATTGTGATGAAAATGGCATGGAGCCTTTTCGTGACAGGGTTCAAGGAGCATTCTGATGACAAGTGTCACGGAGCATTGTGATGACAAGTGTATTGAAAATTGTGATGACAAATGTCATGGAGCATTGTGATGAAAAGGGCATGGAGTATTGTGATGACAGGCATCATGGAGCGTTGTGATGACAAGTGTTATGGAACATTGTGATCACAAGTGTTTGGAGTATTGTGATGACAGAGGTCATGGATCATTTTGATTTCAAGGTGCAGGGAGCATTGTGATGACAAGGGCATGAAGCAATGTGATCCCAAGGTTCATGGAGGATTGTGATGACAATGGAAATGGAGTATTTTGATGACAAGCGCATAGAGCATTGTAATGGAAAGGTCATGTAGCATTTTGCTGACAAAGGCATGGAGCATTGTGATGACATGTGGCATGGAGCACTGTGATGACAAGCGTCACGGAGCATTGTGAATACAGGGGTCATGGAGCATTGGGATGACAAGGGCATGGATCATTGTGATGACAAGGGTCATGGAGCACTGGGCTGAAAATGTTTATGGAGTGTTGTGATGACAGGGGTCATGGAGCATTGTGATGACTAGGGAATGGAGCATTGTGATGACAAGAGTCCCATATCATATTGTTGTCAGTTGTCATGAAGTGTTGTGATAACAGTGGTCATAGAGCATTGTGAAGATATTGGCCATGGAGCATTGTGATGAGTAGGTCGTGGAGCATTGGGCTGAAAATCTTTATGGACTATTGTGATGACAGGGGTCATGGAACATTGTGATGACAAGGGAATGGAGCATGGTGATGACATGGTTCTGGAGCATTGTGAGGAGAAGACCATGGAGACTTGTGATGACAAGTCTCATGGAGCATTCTGATGAAAAGGGGCATGGAGCATTGTGATTACAGGTTCTTGGAGCATTGTGATGACAAGGGCATGGAGCATTATGATGAGAAGGTCATGAAGCATTCTGATGACATGCGTCATGGAGCTTTTTGATGACAAGGGCATGGATCATTGTGATTACAGGGATCTTGGAGCATTGTGATTAAAAGGGCATGGATTATTGCGATGACAAAGGCATGGAGCCTTGTCATGACAGGGTTCAAGGAGCAAACTGACGACAAGTGTCAGGGAGCATTGTGTTGACAAGTTTATTGAGCATTGTGATGACAAAGATCATGGAGCATTGTTAAGAGAAGACCATGGATAATTGTGATGATGAGCGTCATGGGGTGTTGTAATGATAAGTGTTTTGGAACATTGTGATCACAAGTGTTTGGAGCATTATGATGACAGAGGTCATGGAGAATATTGATTTCATTTTGATGACAATAGCCTGAAGCATTATGATGATGGGCATGGTGCATTGTGATGGCAGGGTTCATGGAGCATTGAGATGAAAAGGGGCATGGAGCATTGTGTTTACAAAGGTCTTGGAGCATTGTGATGACAAGGGCATGGAGCATTGTGATGAGAAGGCCATGGAACTTTCTGATGACATGCGTCATGGAGCTTTGTGATGACAAGGGCAAGGAGCATTGTGATGACAGGGGCCTTCAGCATTGTGATGACAAGTGTCATGGAACCTTGTGATGACTAGGCCGTGGAACATTGTGATGGCAGAGGTCATGGTGCATTGTTATGACAGAGGTAAAGGAGCATTGTGATGAGAAGGGCATGGAACATTGGTCTGAAATATTTCATGGATTATTGTGATGAGAGTGGGCATGGAGCATTGTGATGACAAGGGTACGGAACACTATGATACATGGGTCATGCTGGATTGTAATGACAAGGGCATGGAGCATTGCGATGAGAAGGGCATCGAGCATTGTGATGACAAGTGTCATGGAGCTTTGTGATGACAAGGGCATTGAGCAATGTGATGAGAGGGTTCATGGAGCATTGTGATGACAATGACAGGAGCATTGTGATGCCAATGACATGGAGCATTGTGATGCCAAGGGTCATGGAGCTTTGTGATGACAAGTCATGGAGCATTTTGATGATAAGGGCATGGTGCATTGTGATGAGAAGTGCAGGGAGCATTTTGATGACCGGGCCATGCAGCAATTTGATGAAAAGTGTAATGGAATATTTTGATGGCATGTGTTATAGAACATTGTGATGTCAGGGGTCTTGGAGCTTTGGGATGAAAAGGATCATGGAGCATTTTGATGACAGGGGTTATGGAACATTGTGATGTCAGGTGTCATGGAACATTGTGATGATAAGGGGATGTAGCAGTGTGATGACAGGGTCATGAAACATTTTGATTACAGGGGTGAGGTTGTATTGTGATGACTAGTCATGGAACACTGTGATATCTCTTGTGAGAGAGCATTTTAATGAGAAGTGCATGAACCATTGTGATTACAAAGTTTATGGAGCATTGCAATGACAAGGTTGTGGACCGTTGTGATGAAATGCGCGTGGCACATTGTGAAGACAATTGTCATGGAACATTGTTCTGACAAAGACATGGAGCATTGTGATGACAAGGGTCACTGTGAATTGTGATGAAAAGTTCATGGAGCATTGTGGTTACAAAGGTCACAGAACCTTGTGATGACACGGGCATGGATCATTGTGATGAAAAACGTTATGAAGCATTGTGATGACTGGAGTCACGGAGCATTGTGATGACAGGTGTCATGGGGCATTCTGATGACATGTGTCATGGAGCATTGTGCTGACAAGCGCATGGAGCATTGTGATGACAAGTGTCATGGAGCATTGTGCTGAGAAAGGCATAGAGTGTTGTGATGACAAGGGTCAAAGAGCTTTGTGATGAAAAGTTCATCGATCATTTTCGTTAAAAAGCTCACAGAGAGTGATGATGACGAAGTCATGGCCCACTGTGGTGACAAAGGTCATGAAGCATTGTGATGAATGGAGTCACAGAGCATTGTGATGGCAGGGGTCATGGAGCATTGTGATAACAAGGGCATGGAGCATTGTGATGACCAGGGCAAGGAGCATTGGTCTAATAAGTTTCATGGATTATTGCGATGACAGTTGGAATGGCGCATAGTGATGACAAGGGCATGGAGCATTGTGATGACCAGGTCATGCAGTATTGTGAAGACAGGTGTCAGGGAGCATTGTGATGACATATGTAATGTCCCATTGTGATGACAATGGCATGGAGCATTGGGATGCCAAGTGTCATGGAGCATTCTGATGGCAAAGGTAATGGAGCATTGTGATGACAATGGCTTGGAGCATTGTGATGACAAGGGTCAGGGAGCATTGTGCTGACAAGTGCATGGAGAATTGTGATGACAAGGGTCATGGAGCATTCTGATGACAAGCTTGTGGAGTATTTTGATGACAATGGCATGGAGCATTGTGATGAAAACCTCATGGGGCATTGTGATGAAACAGGCATGGAGCCTTTTCCTGACAGTGTTCAAGGAGCATACTGATGACAAGTGTCAGGGAGCCTTGTGATGACAAGTGTATTGAGAATTGTGATGACAAAGGTCATGGAGCATTGTGATGAAAAGAGCATGGAGTATTGTGCTGACAGGCATCATGAAGCGTTGTGATGACAAGTGTTATGGAACATTGTGATCACAAGGGTTTGGAGCATAGTGATGACAGAGTTTATGGATCATTTTGATTTCTAAGGAGCATGGAGCATTGTGAGGAGAAGGGCATGAAGCAATGTGATCCCAAGTTTCATGGAGGATTGTGATGACAGTGGAAATGGAGTATTGCGATGACAAGCGCATAGAGCATTTTAATGACAAAGTCATGTAGCATTTTGCTGACAAAGGCATGGAGCATTGTGATGACATGTGTCATGGAGCACTGTGATGACAAGCGTCACGGAGCATTGTGAATACAGGGCTCATGGAGCATTGGGATGACAAGGGTCATGGATCACTGGGCTGATAATGTTCATGGAGTGTTGTGATGACAGGTGTCATGGTGCATTGTGATGACTATGGAATGGAGCATTGTGATGACAAGAGTCACGGATCATTGTGTTGTCGGGTGTCATGGAGTGTTGTGATGACAGTGGTCATGGAGCATTGTGATGATATTGAACATGGAGCATTGTGATGAATATGTCTTGGAGCATTGGGCTGAAAATATTCATGAATTATTGTGATGACAGGGGTCATGGAGCATTGTGATGAGAAGGGAATGGAGCATGGTGATGACAAGGTCCAGGAGCATTGTGATGAGATGACCATGGAGACTTGTGATGACAAGTCTCATGGAACATTCTGATGAAAAGGGGCATGGAGCATTGTGATTACAGGGGTCTTGGAGCATTGTGATGACTAGGGCATGGGACACTGTGATACATGTGTCATGGGTTATGGAGGATTGTGATGACAAATCATGGAGCATTGTGATGACAAGGGCATGGAGCATTGTGATGACAGGAGCATGGAGCATTTGTCTGACAATATTCATAGATTATTGTGATGACAGGGGACATGGTGCATTGTGATGACAAGGGCATGGATCATTGTGATGAGAAGGTCATGGAGTATTGTGAAGACAGGTGTCAGGGAGCATTGTGATGACCTATGTCAAGGTCCATTGCGATGACAATGGCATGGAGCACTGTGATGCCAAATGTAATGGAAAATTGTGATGACAAATATAATGGAGCATTGTGATGATTAGGGCTTGGAGCATTATGATGACAAGGGTCGTTGAAAATTTTCATGACAATGTCTAGAAGCATTGTGATGACATGATCCTGGATCATTGTGATGACAAAATCATGGAGCCTTGTGATAACAAGTCTCATGAAGCATACTGATGAAAAGGGACATGGAGCATTGTGATTACAGGGTTCTTGGAGCATTGTCATGACTAGGGCATGGAGCATTGTGATGAGAAGGCCATGGAGCATTCTGATGACCTGCGTCATGGAGTTTTCTGATGATAAGGGCAAGGAGCATTATTATTACAGGGATCTTGGAGCATTGTGATGAAAAGGGCAAGGATCATTGTGATGAAAAAAGCATGGAGCCTTGTCATAACAGGTTTCAAGGAGCATACTGACGACAAGTGTCAGGGAACATTGTGATGACAGGTGTATTGAGCATTGTGATGAAAAAGATCATGGAGCATTGTGATGAGAAGACCGTGGATAATTGTGAAGGTGAGTGTCATGGGTTGTTTTGATGATAAGTGTTATGTAACATTGTGATCACAAGGGTTTGGAGCATTTTGATGACAGAGGTCATGGAGAATATTGATTTCATTGTGATGACAATAGCCTGAAGCATTATGATGATGGGCATGGTGCATTGTGATGACAGGGTTCATGGAACATTGAGATGAAAAGGGGCATGGAGCATTGTGATTACAAGGGTCTTGGAGCATTGTGATGACAAGGGCATGGAGCATTGTGATGAGAAGGCCATGGAACATTCTGATGACATGCGTCATGGAGCTCTATGATGACAAGGGCATGGAGCATTGTTATTTCAGTGGTCTTGAGCATTGTGATGACAAGTGTCATGGAACCTTGTAATGACTAGGCCGTGGAACATTGTGATGGCAGGGGTCATGGTACATTGTTATGACAGAGGTAATGGAGCATTTTGATGAGAAGGGCATGGAATATTGGTCTGAAATGTTTCATGGATTATTGTGATGAGAGTGGGCATGAAGCATTGTGAGGACAAGGGCACGGAACACTATGATACATGGGTAATGCAGGAATGTAATGACAAGGGCATGGAGCATTGTGATGAGAATGGCATCGAGCATTATAATGACAATTGTCATGGAGCCTTCTGATGACATGGGCATTGAGTAATGTAATGAGTGGTTTCATGGAGCATTGTGATGACAATGACATGGAGCATTGTGATGCCAAGGGTCATGGAGCTTTGTGATGACAAGTCATGGAGCATTTTGATGACAAGGGCATGGTGCATTGTGATGAGAAGGGCAGGGAGCATTTTGATGACCGGGTCATGCAGCAATTTGATGAAAAGTGTAATGGAACATTTTGATGGCAGGGGTTATAGAACATTGTGATGTCAGGGGTCTTGGAGCTTTGGGACGAAAAGGGTCATGGAGCATTTTGATGACAAGTGTTATGGAACATTATGATGTCAGCATTCATGGAACATTGTGATGATAAAGGAATGTAGCATTGTGATGACAGGGTCATGGATCATTGTGATTACAGGGGTGAGGGAGCATTGTGATGACTATTGACCGAACACTGTGATATCTCTGGTGAGAGAGCGTTTTGACGAGAAGTGCATGGAGCATTGTGATTACAAGGTTTATGGAGCATTGCAAAGACAAGGTTGTGGACCTTTGTGATGAAATGCGCGTTGCATATTGTGAACAAAATGGTCATGGAGCATTGTTCTGAGAAAGACATGGAGCATTGTGATGACAAGGGTCAAAGAGAATTGTGATGAAATGTTCATTGAGCAATGTGGTTACAAAGGTCACAGAGACTTGTGATGACACGGGCATGGACCATTGTGATGACAAACGTTATGAAACATTGTGATGACTGGAGTCATGGAGCATTGTGATGACAGGGGTCATGGAGCATTGTGATGACATATGTCATGAAGCATTGTGCTGACAAGCGCATGGAGCATTGTGATGACTAGGGTCATGGAGCATTGTGCTGAGAAAGGCATAGAGCACTGTGATGACAAGGGTCAAAGAGCATTTTTTGAAAAATTCATGGAGCATTTTGGTTAAAAAGCTCACAGAGACTGATGATGACGAGGGCATGGACCATTGTGATGACAAAGGTCATGAAGCACTGTGATGACTGGAATCACAGAGCATTGTAATGGCAGGGGTCATGGAGCATTGTGATAAAAAGGGCATGGAGCATTGTGATAATGAGGGCATGGAGCATTGGTCTAATAAGTTTCATGGATTATTGCGATGACAGTTGGAATGGCGCATTGTGATGACAAGTGCCATTGAAAATTTTCATGACAAGGTCGAGAAGCATTGTTATGACAAGGTCCTGGAGCATTGTGATGACAAAACCATGGAGCCTTGTGATGAAAAGTTTCATGGAGCATACTGATGAAAAGGGGCATGGAGCATTGTGATTACAGTTGTCTTGGAACATTGTGATGACAAGGGCATGGAGCATTGTGAGGAGAAGACCATGGAGCATTTTGATGGCATGTATCCTTGAGCTTTGTGATGACAAGGACATGGAGCATTTTGATTATATGGGACTTGGAGCATTGTGATGAAAAGGGCATGGATCATTGTGATGAAAAATGCATGGATCCTTGTCATTACAGGGTTCAAGGAGCATACAGACAACAAGTGTCAGGGAGCATTTTGATGACAAGTGTATTGAGCATTGTGATGACAAGGGTCATGGAGCATTTTGCTGAGAAAGGCATAGAGCATTGTGATGACATGGGTCAAAGAGCATTGTGATGATAATTTCATGGAACATTGTGATGACAATGAAATGTAGCATTGTGATGCCAAGGGTCATGGATCTTTGTGATGACAAAGTCATGGAGCATTCTGATGGCACGGGCATTGTGCATTGTGATGAGAAGGGCAGGGAGCTTTTTGATGACAGGGTCATGGAGAAGTTTGATGAAAAATGTCATGGAACATTTTGATGACAGGTTTTATGGAACACTGTGATGTCAGGTTTCATGGAGCATTTTGATGAAAAGGGTCATGGAGCATTTTGATGACAGGTGTTATGGAACATTGAGATGGCAGGGGTCATCGAACATTGTGATTATAAGTGCATGTATCATTGTGATGACAGGAGTCATGGAACATTGTGATGACAGGGGTGAGGGGGTATTGTGACCAATAGTTATGTAGCATTGGGATATCAGTTGTGAGAGAGCATTTTGATGAGAAGTGCATGGAGCACTGTGATGAGAAGTTTTATGCAGCATGGTGATGAGAAGTTTGTGGAGCACTGTGATGACAAGCGCATGGTGCATTGTGATGACATGGGTCATGAAGCATTGTGCTAACAAGCGCATGGAGCATTGTGATGACAAGGGTCATGGAGCATTGTGCTGAGAAAGCCATAGAGCATTGTGATGACAAGGGTCAAAGAGCATTGTGATGAAAAGTTCATGGAGCATTGTCATTGAAAAGGTCACAGAGACTGTTGATGACGAGGACATGGACAATTGTGATGACAAAGATCATGAAGCATTGTGATGACTGGAGTCACGGAGCATTGTGATGACAGGGGTCATGGAGCATTGTGATAACAAAGGCATGGAGCATTGTGATGACAAGGGCATGGAGCATTGGTCTAATAAGTTTCAAGGATTCTTGCGAGGACAGTTGGAATGGTGCATTGTGATAACAAGGGCATGAAGCATTGTGATGACCAGGTCATGCAGTATTGTGAAGACAGGTGTCAGGGAGAATTGTGATGACATATGTAATGGCCCATTGTGATGACAATGGCATGGAGCATTGTGATGCCAAGTGTCATGGAGGATTCTGATGACAAAGGTAATGGAGCATTGTGATGACAATGGCTTGGAGTATTGTGATGACAAGGGCCATGGAACATTGGGCTGAAAATGTTAATGGAGTATTGTGATGACAGGTGTCATGGAGCATTTTGATGACTAGGGAATGGAACATTGTGATGACAAGAGTCCGGAATCATTGTGTTGTCAGGTGTTATGGAGTGTTGTGATGACAGTTGTCATAGAGCATTGTGATGATATTGGCCAATGAGCATTGTGATGAGAAGACCTTGGGTAATTGTGATGTCGAGCATCATGGAGCACTGTAATGACATGGGGCATGAAGCATTGTGATGACAGGTGTCAGGGAGCATTGTGATGACAGGGGTCATTCAGCATTGTGATGACAAGGGCATGGAGCTTTGTGATGACATGTGCAAGGAGCATTGTGATGAGAAGTGCATGGAGCATTGCAATGTCAAGTGGATGGAGAATTGTGATGACAAGAGCATGTAACATTTTGATGAGAAGTGTCATGTAGCATTGTGATGACAAGGACGTGGAGAATTGTGATGACAAGGGACATGGAGCATTGTGATAACCAGGACATGGTGCATTGTGATGACATGGGACATGGAGCATTATTATGAGAACGGCCATGGTGCATTTTGACATAAGATATCACTTATGAAAGGAATGTTAACATGGCTACATATAAACTGATTTAGGGAAGAGAACAGAGTCTCAGATTTAGAAAACAATCTAATGCTTGCTTAAGGGGAAAGAGAGGTGGGGACATGCACAAAACATAAGATTGATATTAGCACAGGTACCGTTCCATAATCCAAAAACTGAAGAGACAAGCCCTACTCCTTCCTCAGTGAATGGAACTCAACATCCCTATTCCCCGCAGAGAAATATATCTGACTAGTAAGAATTTTAAAACCTATGTATTGATATGTCTCCGTAAGGGAACCAAGTGTGTCTAGAACGACATAAACATGGCAGTGAGAATCAGCTCAAACCCACTATAAAAATGAATTTCAAAACAAAACATAAAAACAGTAAAATTCTTACACAATACCTTCAGGGGTTCTGATGAAACCTGGAATGACCGTATCTACAATGACAGCTGGATGTGGCATAAGGCTGGTCACTTGGGACTGAGAGGATTGGTGAGATTGGGTGAAAAAAAGCAGACCGTTTAAAGCAATAATGCCTGCCACCCATTCCATGGTTCCCAACTCTCCAGGTAAAAGAGAATATCACTACAGTTATAACGTGTATGGGAACCTAGAGAATGGAAACCATCTGATGGTGAAAGGTTTCTAAAACTCTACTTGTACTCCAGTTTGACATTCCAACTGCTTTACTATCAATCTCCCAACTTGCAAAGTCAGCCACCATAACCTCCTGGTTCGCACAGTTGGCAAATTGTGCACAGGATATAAGGGAAGAGAGAGAACCAATGAGAGAGTAGCTGTAGGCATTTGGATGGCCACATGTCTCTCTAAATTCCCGTCACAAAGAGGAATTAACCAAAGTCTCAGCCTGCCCCCCAGAACCAGTATAAGTCTAGAAGCAAAACTGTTGATTTGCAGTCAGCTCACAAAAACGCGAGTTGAAAAATGGATCTCAGGGTCACAGCAATTCAGTAACCTGCAGAGTTATAAAGGACTACTTGCTGCCAAAAATCTGTTGAGGGAAAGCCACGAGGCGGAAGGGAAAATGAGGAAGAATGGCATGAAACAGATTTCAAGAGGTACATTGGAATCGCCTTTAAACACAGGAAAAGCATTACAACTTCGAAAATTATGGAAATGGCCATAAAGGGCATATGGGTTTTCACGTGAATATATTCAGGAGAAAACACATATGCCCTTTTTGGACAAGCAAGCAAGCGGGCAATGCAAATCGGCACTACAAAGAAGTATCACTTCCCACCGGTCATAAGGGACTTCCGCAAAAAGTGTAAACACCAGAAAGGCAAGACAGGCCCTGGAGAACAGGGAGCCTTGTTATGTTGATGGGCGGGATGTAAATTGCCAACTGCCTCTCTGGAGGAGTGCATTGTGTTCCCTAAAACAAGTAAACAACAGAGCTACAGAGCCATGGGCACTTCCAGTCTAATGAATATATCTTGGGAAAACTGAAAATAAATAAGACAGATCGACAGCAAAATTCAGGGCTGCACTGCTTACAAAAACCTCAACTTGCGTACACCTTAAATATCCCAGGAAAGACAAAAATGGTTCAAGAAATTGTGGAACTTACGTATGATGGAATATCCCTCAGCCATGAAATCAATGTCATAAGGCCAGTAGCAGCAAAATGAGTGGATTTAGGTACGATAATTCTAAGTGAAATAAGTCACACAGAAAAAGAAACTTATCATAAGATATCACTTATGAAGATCCTGTAAACATGGCTACACATGAACTGAGTTAGGAAAGAGAAGAGAGACTCACATTTAAAAAACACGCTTATGCCTGCTTAAGGGGGAAGGAGAGGTGGGGTGATGCATAAAATTAGAGTTTGATATTAGTACAGGTACATTTCTAAAAACCAAATACGGAATAGACAAGACATACACCTTCCTCGGTGAAAGGGACTCAACAAACCATATTCACCACTGAGTAATATATCTTACTAGTATGAATCTTAAAACGTATGAATAGATATGTCTCCGTAAGGGAATCAAGTGTGTCTAGACTGGCATAAACATGACAGTGAGAATCAGCTCAAACCCACTATAAAAAGGAATTTCAAATACAAAACAAAAAAACAGCGAAATTTCTTACAATTCCTTCAGGGTCTCTGATGAAACCTGAAATCACCCTATGTACAATGACAGCTGGATGTGGCATAAGGCTGGATATTTGGGACTGAGAGGATTGGTGAGATTGGGTGAGCAAATGCAGACACTTTAAAGCAATAATGAGTGGCACCCATTCCATGGGTCCCAACTCTCCAGGTTGAAGGGAATATTACTACAGCTATAACATGTACGGGAAACCTAGAGAATGGACACACTGTGAATACGAAAGGTCTCTAAAATTCAACTAATAGTCCCTCTCTTGGTGCTCCAGTTTGAATTTCCAACTGATTTACTATCAATCTCCCAACTTGGAGAGACAGCCCCTTTAACCTCCTGGTTCTCACAGGTTCCCAATTTGGCAGAGGATGAAAGGGAAGAGGGAGAACCAATGAGAGAGTAGCTGTTAGGCATTTGGACGGGAACATGTTCCTCTAATTTCCCGGCCGGAAGAAGAATTAACCAAAGTCTCAGCCACCCACCGGACACCAGTATAGGTCCTGAACCAAAGTTTGGACTTGCATTCAACTCACAAAAAACGAGTTGAAAAATGGAGATCAGGGGAACAGCAATTCACAAACTGGCAGAGAAATAAAGGACAACTATCGTCCAAATATCTGTTTAATGGAAGGCAACGAGGAGGACTTGAAAGCGAGGCAGAATAGCAGGAAACAGATTTCAAGAGGTATGTTGGAATCGCCTTTAAATCACAGGAAGAGGGGCACAACTTCGACAATGATGCACTTGGCCAAAAAGGGCGTATTCCTTTTCTCCTGTATATATTCAGGAAAAAACGAATACGCCCTTTTTGGCCATCCAGCAAGCGGGCAATGCAAATCTGCACTACAAAGAATTATCACCTCCAACCAGTCAAAAGGGATATCTGCAAAATGTGTAAAAAGCAGAAAGGCAAGACAGCCCCTGGAGAACTGGGAGCCTTGTTATGCTGATGGGCGGGACGTAAATTGGCAACTGCCTCTCTGGAGGAGTGCATTGTGTTCCCCAAAACAAGTAAACAACAGAGCTACAGAGCCAAGGGCACTTCCAGCCTAGTGAATATACCTTGGGAAAACTGAAAATCAATAAGACATAGCCACCCCCAAATTTCGGGCTGCACTGCTTACAAGAACCTCAAATTGTGTACATCTTAAATATCCCAGGAAAGATAAAAAATGGTTCAAGAAATTGGGGTACATATGTACGATGGAATATCCCTCAGCCATGAAATCAATGTCATAAGACCAGTAGCAGCAAAATGAGTGGATTTAGGTACGATGATTCTAAGTGAAATAAGTCACAGAGAAAAAGAAACTTATCATAAGATATCACGTATGAAGGTCCTGTAAACATGGCTACACATGAACTGAGTTAGGAAAGAGAACAGAGTCTCACATTTAGAAAACACTCTTATGCCTGCTTAAGGGGGAAGGAGAGGTGGGGTGATGCATAAACACAGAGTTTGATATTAGTACATGTACCTTTCCAAAAATCAGATATGGAATAGACAAGACCTACACCTACCTCAGTGAAAGGCACTCAAAACCCCATATTACCTGCAGAGGAATATATCTGACTAGTAAGAATCTTATAACCTATTTATTGATATGTCTCCATGAGGCAATCAAGTGTTTCTAGACTGGCATAAACATGGCACTGAGAATCAGCTCACACCCACTATAAAAAGGAATTTCAAACACACACAAAAAAGAGGAAATTCTTTACAAATTCTTCAGGGTCTTTGATGAAACCTGGAATGACCCAATCTACATGGACAGCTGGATGTGGCATAAGGCTGGACACTTGGACTGAGAGGATTGGTGAGATTGGGTGAGCAAATGCAGACCCCTTAATGCAATAATGTGTGGCACCCATTCCATGGGTCCCAAATCTCCAGGTTGAAGGGAATATTACTACAGATATAACATGTATGGGAAACCTAGAGAAAGTATACTCTGTGAATACGAAAGGTTTCTAAAACTCAACTAATAGTCCCTCTGCTGGTGCTCTGGTTTGACTTTCCAACTGCTTTACTATCAATCTCCCAAATTGGAGAAACAGCCCCTTTAACCTCCTAGTTTGCCCAGGTTGCCAATTTGGCAGAGGCTGAAAGGGAAGAGGGAGAATCACGGAGAGATTAGCTGTTAGGCGTTTGGACGGTCACATGTCACTCTAATTTCATGTCAGGAAGAGGAATTAACCAAAGACTCAGCCAAGCACAGTAAACCAGTATAGGTCGTGAAGCAGTCTTTTGGACTTGCGTTCAGCTCACAAAAACGAGTTCAAAAAAGGAGCTCAGGGGCACACCAATTCACAAACAGGCAGAGTAATAAAGGAAAACTATCATCCAAAAATCTGTTGAGTGAAGGCAACGAGGCGGACTTGAAAGCGAGGCATAATAGCAGGAAACAGATTTCAAGAGGTACGTTGGAATTGCCTTGAAAGAACAGGTAGAGGGCACAACTTTGTCAATGATGCACTTGGCCAAATAGGGCGTATGCATTTTCTCCTGAATATAATCAGGTGAAATCACATACGCCCTTTTTCGCCAAGCAAGCAAGCGAGCAATGCAAATCTTCACTACACAGAAGTATCACTTCCGACCGGTCAAAAGGAACATCCACAAAATGGGTAAAAACCAAAAAGGCAAGACAGGCCCTGGAGAACAGCGAGCCTTGTTATGCTGATGGGTGGGATGTAAATTGCCAACTGCCTCTATGGAGGAGTGCATTGTGTTCCATAAAACAAGTAATCAACAGAGCTACAGAGCCAAGGGCACTTCCAGTTTAGGGAATATACCTTGGGAAAACTGAAAATCAATAAGACAGAGCCACCCCAAAATTTAGGGCTGCACTGCTTACAAGAACGTCAACTTGGGTACACCTTAAGTATCCCAGGAAAGATAAAAATGGTTAAGAAATTGTGCTACTTACGTATGATGGAATATCCCTCAGCCATGAAATCAATGTCATAAGACCAGTAGCAGCAAAATGAGTGGATTCAGGTATGATGACTCTAAGTGAAATAAGTCACACAGAAAAAGAAACTTATCATAAGATATCACTTATGAAGATCCTGTAAACATGGCTACACATGAACTGAGTTAGGAAAGAGAAGAGAGTCTCACATTTAGAAAACACGCCTATGCCAGCTTAAGGGTGAAGGAGAGGTTGGGAGATGCATAAAACCAGAGTTTGATATAAGCACAGGTACCGTTTCAAAAACCAAGTATGGAATAGACAAGACCTACACCTTCCTCAGTGAAAGGGACTCAAAACCCCATATTTCCCGCAGAAAAATATATCTGACTAGTAAGAATCTTAAAACCTATGTATTGATATGTCTCCGTAAGAGAATCAAAAATTTCTAGACTGGCATAATCATGGCAGCGAGAATCAGCTCAAACCCAATATAAAAAGGAATTTCAAAAACAAAACAAAAAAACAGGGAAATTCTTTACAATTCCTTCAGGGTCTCTGATGAAACCTGGAATGACCCTATCTACAATGACAGCTGGATGTGGCATAAGGCTGGACACATGGGACTGAGAGGATTGGTGAGATAGGGTGAGCAAATGCAGACCCTTTGAAGCAATAATGCAAGGCACTCATTCCATGGGCTCCAACTCTCCAGGTTGAAGGGAATATTACTACAGCTATTACATGTACGGGAAACCTAGAGAATGGACACACTGTGAATACGAAAGGTCTCTAAAACTCAAAGAATAGTCCCTCTCCTGGTACTCCGGTTTGACTTTCCAACTGATTTACTATCAATCTCCCAACCTGGAGAGACAGCACCTTTAACCTCCTGTTTTGCACAGGTTGCCAATTTGGCAAAGGATGAAAGGGAAGAGTGAGAACCAAAGAGAGAGTAGCTGTTAGGCATTTGGACGGGCACATGTCACTCTTATTTCCCGGGAGGAAGAAGAATTAACCAAAGTGTCAGCCACCCACCGGCAACCAGTATAGGTCCTGAACCAAAATATTGGACAGGCGTTCAGCTCACTAAAAACGAGTTAAAAAAGGAGCTATAGGGCAGAGCAATTCACAAACTGGCAGAGTAATAAAGGACAACTATCATCCCAAAATCGGTTGAGGGAAGGCAACGAGGCGGACTTGAAAGCGAGGCAGAATAGCAGGAAACTGATTTCAAAAGGTACGTTGGAATCACCTGTAAAGCACAGGAAGAGGCTCACAACTTCGACAATTATGCACTTGGCCAAAAAGGGCGTATGGGTTTTCTCCTGAATATATTCAGGGAAAACGCATACGCCCTTTTTGGAGAAGCAAGCAAGCAGGCAATGAAATTGTGCAGTAAAAAGAAGAATCACTTCCCACCGGTCAAAAGGGACATCCACAAAATGGTTGAAATTCAGAAAGGCAAGACAGGCCCTGGAGAACAGAGAGCCTTGTTATGCTGATGCAAGGGATGTAAATTTCCAACTGCCTCTCTGGAGGAGTGCATTGTGTTCCCAAAAACAAGTAAACAACAGAGCTACAGAGCCAAGGGCACTTCCAGTCCAAGGAATACACCTTGGGAAAACTGAAAATCAATAAGACATAGCCACCCCAAAATTTAGGGCAGCACTGATTACAGGAACCTCAACTTGGGTACAGCTTAAATATCCCAGGAATGATGAAAATGGTTCAAAAAATTGTGGTACTTATGTACGACGGAATATGCCTCAGCCATGAAAACAATGTCATAAGACCAGTAGAAACAAAATGAGTGGATTCAGGTACGATGATTCTAAGTGAAATAAATCACACAGAAAAAGAAACTTATCATAAGATATCACTTATGAAGATCCTGTAAACATGGCTACACATGAACTGAGTTAGGAAAAGAAGAGAGTCTGACATTTAGAAAACACTCTTATGCCTACTTAAGGGGGAAGGAGAGGTGGGGTGATGCATAAAACCAGAGTTTGATATAAGCACAGGTACCGTTCCAAATACCAACTATGGAATAGACAAGACCTACACCTTCCTCAGGGAAAGGGACTCAAAACCTCATATTTCCCACAGAGGAATATATCTGACTAGTAAGAATCTTAAAACCTATGTATTGATATGTATCCATATGGGAATCAAGTGTGTCGAGACTGGCATAAACATGGCAGCGAGAATCAGCTCAAACCCACTATAAAACGGAATTTGAAGAACAAAGAAAAGGGAAATTCTTTACAATTCCTTCAGGGTCTCTGATGAAATCTGGAATGACCCTATCTACAATGACAGCTGGATGGGGCATAAGGCTGGACACATGGGACTGAGAGGATTGGTGAGACTGGGTGAGAAAATGCAGACCCTTTAAAGCAATAATGCATGGCACCCATTCAATGGATCCCAACTCTCCAGAATGAAGGGAATATTACTACAGGTATAACATGTACGGGAAACCTAGAGAATGGACACATTGTGAATACAAAAGGTCTCTACAACTCAACAAATAGTCCCTCTCCTTGTGCTGCGGTTTGACTTTCCAACTGCTTTACTATCAATCTCCCAACGTGGAGAGACAGCACCATTAACCTCCTGGTTCGCATAGGTTGCCAATTTGGCAGAGGAGGAAATGGAAGAGGGAGAATCAATGAGAGAGTAGCTGCTAGGCATTTGGACGGGCACATGTCACTCTTATTTCCCGGGAAGAAGAAGAATTAACAAATGTCTCAGCCACCCACAGGGAACCAGTATAGTTCCTGAAACAAAATATTGGACTTGCGTTCAGCTCAGAAAAAACGAGTTAAAAAATGGAGCTCAGGGGCACAGCTATTCACAAGCAGGCAGAAAAATAAAGGGCAAATATCGTCCAAAAATCTGTTGTGGGAAGGCAACGAGGCAGACTTGAAAGCGAGGCAGAATAGCAGGAAAGAGATTTCAAGAGGTACGTTGGAATTGCCTTTAAAGCACAGAAAGAGGGGCACCATTTCAACAATGATGCACTTGGCCAAAAAGTGCGTATGTGTTTTCTCCTGAATATATTCAGGAAATAACGCATACGCCCTTTTTGGCCAAGCAAGCAAGCGGGCAATGCAAATCTGCACTACAATGAAGTATCAATTCCCAGCAGTCAAAATGGACATCCACAAAATGGGTAAAAACCAGAAAAGCAAGGTATGCCCTGGAGAACAGGGAGCCTTGATATGCTGATGGGCAGGATGTAAACTGCCAACTGCCACTCTGGAGGAGTGCATTGTGCTCCCTAAAACAAGTAAACAACACAGCTACAGAGCCAAGGGCACTTCCAGTCTAGGGAATATACCTTGGGAAAACTGAAAATCAATAAGACAGAGCCCCCCCAAAATTTAGGGCTGCACTGCTTACAAGAACCTCAACTTGGGTACACCTTATGTATCCCAGGAAAGATAAAAATGGTTCAAAAAATTGTGGTACATACGTACGATGGAATATCCCTCAGCAATGAAATCAATATCATAAGACCAGTAGTAGCAAAGTGAGTGGATACAGGTACGATAATTCTAAGTGAAATAAGTCACACAGAAAAAGAAACTTATCATAAGATATCACTTATGAAGATCCTGTAAACATGGCTACACATGAACTGAGTTAGGAAAGAGAACAGAGTCTCACATTTAGAAAACACTCTTATGCCTGCTTAAGGGGGAAGGAGAGGTGGGGTGATGCATAAAACCAGAGTTTGATATAAGCAGAGGTACCGTTCCAAAAATCAACTGTGGAATAGACAAGACCTACACATTCCTCAGTGAAAGGGTCTCAAAACCACATATTTCCTGCAGAGGAATATATCTGACTAGTAAGAATCTTAAAACCTATGTATTGATATGTCTCCATAAGGGAATCAAGTATGTCGAGACTAGCATAAACATGGCAGCGAGAATCAGCTGAAACCAACTATAAAAAGGAATTTCAAAAACAAAAAAAAGGGAAATTCTTCACAATTCCTTCAGGGTTTCTGATGAAACCTGGAATGTCCCTATCTACAAAAACAGCTGGATGTGGAATAAGGCTGGACACATGGGACTGAGAGGATTGGTGAGATTGGGTGAGCAAATGCAGACCGTTTAAAGCAATAAGGCATGGCCCCCATTCCATGGGTCCCAACTCTCCAGAATGAAGGGAATATTACTACAGCTGTAACATGTACGGGAAACCTAGAGAATGGACACACTGTGAATACGAAAGGTTTCTAAAACTCAGTGAATAGTCCCTCTCTTGGTGCTCCCGTTTGACTTTCCAACTCCTTTACTATCAATCTCCCAACTTGGAGAGACAGCATCTTTAACCTCCTGGTTCGCACAAGTTGCCAATTTGGCAGAGGATTAAATGGAAGAGGGAGAACCAATGAGAGAGTAGCTGTTAGGCATTTGGACGGGCATATGTCACTCTTATTTCCGGTGAGGAAGAAGAATTAATCAATGTCTCAGCAACCCACTGGGAACCAGTATAGGTCTTGAACCAAAATATTAGACTTGCCTTCAGCTCACAAAAAACGAGTTAAATAATGGAGCTCAGGGGCACAACAATTCACAAACTGGCAGAGTAATAAAGGACAACTATCGTCCAAAAATCTGTTGACGGAAGGCAACGAGGTGGACTTGAAAGCCAGGCAGAATAGCAGGAAACAGATTTCAAGAGGTACGTTGGAATCCCCTTTAAAGCACAGGAAGACGGGCAAAACTTCGACAATGATGCACTTGGCCAAAAAGGGCGTGTGCGTTTTCTCCTGAATATATTCAGGAGAAAACGCATACGCCCTTTTTGGCCAAGCAAGCAAGCAGGCAATGCAAATCTGCACTACAAAGTAGTATCACTTCCCACCGGTTAAAAGGGACATCCACAAAATCTTTAAAAACCAGAAAGGCAAGACAGGTCCTGGAAAACAGGGAGTCTTGTTATGCTAATGGGCGGGATGTAAATTGCCAACTACCTCTCTGGAGGAGTGCATTGTGTTCCCAAAAACAAGTAAACAACAGAGCTACAGAGCCAAGGGCACTTCCAGTCTAGGGAATATACCTTTGGAAAACTGAAAATCAATAAGACAGAGCCAACCCAAAATTTAGGGCTGCACTGCTTACAAGAACCTCAACCTGGGTACACCTTAAATATCACAGGAAAGATAAAATTGGTTCAAAAAATTGTGGTACTTACGTACGATGGCATATCCCTCAGCCATGAAATCAATGTCACAGGACCAGTAGCAGCAAAATGAGTGGATTCAGGTACGATGACTCTAAGTGAAATAAGTCACACAGAAAAAGAACCTTATCATAAGATATCACTTATAAAGATCCTGTAAACATGGCTACACATGAACTGAGTTAGGAAAGAGAACAGAGTCTCACATTTAGAAAACACTCTTATGCCTGCTTAAGGGGAAAGGAGAGGTGGGTTGATGCATAAAACCAGAGTTTGATATAAGCACAGGTACCGTCCCAAAAACCAACTATGGAATAGACAAGACCTGCCTATACCTTCCTCAGTGAAAGGGACTCAAAACCCCATATTTCCCGCAGAAGAATATATCTGACTAATAAGAATCTTAAAACTTTTGTATTGATATATCTCTGTAAGGGAATCAAGTGTGTCTAGACTGGAATAAACATGGCAGCGAGAATCAGATCAAACCAACTATAAAAAGGAATTTCAAAAACAAAACAAAAAAACAGGGAAATTCTTTACAATTCCTTCAGGGTCTCTGTTGAAACCTGGAATGACCCTATCTTCAATGACAGCTGGATGTGGCATAAGGATGGACACATGGGATTGAGAGGATTGGTGAGATTGGGTGAGCAAATGCAGACCCTTTAAAGCAATAATGCATGGCACCCATTCCATGGGTCCCAACTCTCCTGGTTGAAGGTAATATTAATATAGATATAACAAGTAAGGGATACTTAGAGAATGGACACACTGTGAATACAAAATGTTTCTGCAACTCAGCAAATAGTCCCTCTCCTGGTGCTCTGGTTTGACTTTCCAAATGCTTTACTATCAATCTGCCAACTTGGAGAGACAGCCCCTTTAACCTCCTGGTCCTCAAAGGTTGCCTATTTGGGAAAGGATGAAACAAAAGAGGGAGAACCAATGAGAGAGTAGCTGTTAGGCATTTGGAGGGGCACATATCACTCTAATTTCCCAGCAGGAAGAAGAATTAACCAAAGTCTCAGCAACCCACCGGGGACCAGTATAGGTCCTGAATCACAATTTTGGACTTGGGTTCAGCTCACAAAAAACGAGTAAAAAAATGGAGATCAGGGGCACAGCAATTCACAAACTGGCAGAGTAATAAAGGAGTACTATCATCCAAAAATCTGTTGAGGGAAGGCAACGAGGCGGACTTGAACCGAGGCAGAATAGCAGGAAACAGATTTCAAGAGTTACGTTGGAATCAGCTTTAAAGCACAGGAAAAGGGACACAACTTCGACAATGATGCACTTGGCCAAAGAGGGCTTATGCGTTTTCTCTTGAATATATTCAGGAGAAAACGCATACACCCTTTTTGGACAAGCAAGCAAGGGGGCAATGCAAATCTGCACTACAAAGATGTACCACTTCCCAATGGTCAAAAGGGACATCCTCAAAATGTGTAAAAACCAGAAAGGCAAGACAGGCCCTTGAGAACAGGGAGCCTTTTTATGCTGATGGGCGGGATGTGAATTGCCAACTGCCTCTCTGTAGGAGTGCACTGTGTTCCCTAAAACAAGTAAACAATAGAGCTACAGAGCCAAGGGCACTTCCAGTCTTGGGAATATACCTTGGGAAAACTGAAAATCAAAAGACAGATCCTCCCCAAAATTTAGGGCTGCACTGCTTATAAAAACGTCAACTTTGGTACACTTTAAATATCCCAGGAAAGATAAAAATGGATCAAAAAATTGTGGTACTTACGTACGATGGATTATCCCTCAGCCATGAAATCAATGTCATAAGGCCAGTAGCAGCAAAATGAGTGGATTCAGGTACGATGATTCTAAGTGAAATAAGTCACACAGAAAAAGAATCTTATCATAAGATATCACTTATGTAGGTCCTGTAAACATGGCTACACAGGAACTGAGTTAGGAATGTAAGAGATTCTCACATTTAGAAAACAATCGTATGCCCAATTAAAGGGGAAGGAGAGGTGGGTAATGCATAAAACCAGAGTTTGATATTAGTACAGCTACCATTCTAAAAACCAAATACAGAATAGATATTACCTACACCTTCTTAAGTGAAAGGGACTCAACCCCGCATATTCCCCGCAGAGGAATATATCTGACTAGTAAGAATCTTAAATCCTATGTATTGATATGTCTCCAAAAGGGAATCAAGTGTGTCTAGACTGGCATAAACATAGCAGTGAGAATAAGCTCAAACCCACTCTAAAATGGAATTTCAAACACAAAACAATAAAACAGGGACATTCTTTACAATTCTTTCAGGGTCTCTGATGAAACCTGGAATGACCCTATCTACAATGACAGCTGGATGTGGCATAAGGCTGGACACTTGGGACTGAGAGTATTGGTGAGATTGGGTGAGCAAATGCAGACCCTTTAAAGCAATAATGTGTGGCACCCATTCCATGGGTCCCAACTGTCCAGGTTGAAGGGAATATTACTACAGCTATAACATGTACGGGAAACCTAGAGAATGGACACACTGTGAATACAAAAGGTTTCTAAATCTCAACTAATAATCCCTCTCCTGGTGCTGCAGTTTGACTTTCCAACTGCTTTACTATCAATCTGCCAACTTGGAGAGACAGACCCTTTAGCCTCCTGGTTCGCACAGTTGCCAATTTGGCAAAGATGAAAGGGAAGAGGGAGAACAAATGAGAGAGTAGATGTTAGGCATTTCGACGGGTACATGTCACATTAATTGCCCGGCAGGAAAAAGAATTAACCAAAGTCTCAGCCACACGCCGGGAACCAGTATAGGTCCTGAACCAAAATTTTGGACTTGCGGTCTGCTCACAAAAAACGAATTTAAAAATGGAGCTCAGGGGCACAGCAATTCAGAAACTGGCAGAGTAATAAAGGACAACTATCGCCCAAAAATCTGCTGAGGGAATGCAACGAGGCAGGCTTGAAAGCGAGGCAGTATAGCAGGAAACAGATTTCAAGAGGTATGTTGGAATCGCCTTCAAAGCACAGGAAGAGGGGCACAACTTCGACAAGGATGCACTTGGCCAAAAAGGGCGTATAGGTTTTCTCCTGAATATATGCAGGAGAACACGCATACACCCTTTTTGGCCAAGCAAGCAAGCGGGCAATGCAAATCTGCACTACAAAGAAGTATCACTTCCCACTGGTCAAAAGGGACATCTGCAAAATGTGTAAAAACCAGAAAGGCAAGACAGGCCATGGAGAACAGGGAGCCTTGTTATGCTGATGGGCAGGATTTAAATTGTGAACTGCCTCTCTGGAGGAGTGCATTGTGTTCCCTAAAACAAGTAAACAACAGAGCTACAGAGTGAAGGGCACTTCCAGTCTAGGAAATATACCTTGGGAAAACTGAAAATCAATAAGACAGAGCCACCAAAAAATTTAGGGCTTCACTGCTTACAAGAACCTCAACTTGGATATACCTTAAATATCCCAGGAAAGACAAAAATGGTTCAAGAAATTGTGGTACTTACGTACGATGGTATATCCCTCAGCCATGAAATCAATTTCATAAGGCCAGTAGCAGCAAAATGAGTGGATTCAGGTACGATGATTCTAAGTGAAATATGTCACACAGAAAAAGAATCTTATCATAAGATATCACTTATGAAGGTCCTGTAAACATGGCCTCACATGAACTGATTTAGGAAAGATACCAGAGTAACGAATCTTATCATAAGATATCACTCATAGCGGGAATGTACACATGGCTACACATGAACTGATTTACAAACACAACGGAGTCACAAATTTAGAAAACAAGCTTCTGCCTGCTTAATGGGAAAGGCGAGGTGGGGTGATGCATAAAATCACAGTTTTAAATTAGCACAGATACCGTTACATAAACCAAGTATGTAATAGACAACACCTAATCCCGCCACAATGAGCTGGACTCAACACCCCCTATTCATTGCAAGGAATATGTCTGACTCTCAGTATTTTAAAACATATGTATTCTCACGTCTCCATAATGGAATCATGTGTGTGTATAACGGCATGAACAGAGCACTGAAATTCAGTTAAACCCACTTATAAAAATAAATTTCAAAAGCAAAATGCAAAAACAGCGAAACAGTGAAAAAGTGTTAAAAATTTCGTTCAGGGATTGTGATGCAACCTGGATTGACCACCTTTACACCCACAGCTGGATGAGACATAAGATTGGACACTTGGGGCTGACAAGATTGCTGAGGTTGTGTGAGCAAAAGAACACCACTTAGAGCAATACTGTGTGCTACCCATTCTAGTGGTCCCAACTCTCCAAGTTTAAGGGAATCTTCCTCCAGTTAAAACATGCATGGGAAACCCAGTGGATGGTACACTGTGTAATTGGGAAAGTTTTCTAAAAGGTACCTCATTTTTCCTTTTGTCATGCTCAGCTTCGCCATTCCATCTGCATTACAAAAAATCTCCCAACTTGGAGTGTCAGCGCCTTTACCCTCCTGATATGCACAGTTTGCAAATTGTGCAGAGGATGAACAGGAAGAGGGGGAATAAATGAGAGATTAGCTGTAGGTGTTTGGATGGGCACATGTCACTCTAGTTTCCCACCAGGAAGAAGAATTAAACAAAGGCTCAGCCTGAAGCCCTGGAACAGGACTAGTGCCTAAAGCCATCCTGCGGTATTGCAGCCAGCTCACAAATAGGCGAGTTGAAAAATGGAAATCAGGGGCACAGCAATTCACAAACTTGCAGAGTTATAAAGGACAACTATCATCCAGAAATATATTGAGGAAAGGCAGTGAAGAGGATTTGAATGCAAGGCAGAATTGAAGGAAACAGATTTCAAGAGGTAGATTGGAGTCGTCTTTAAAGCACATGAAAAGCGACAGAATTTCGACAATGTTGCCCTTGGCTGAAAAGGGACTATGTGTATTTTCTTGAATATATTCAGGAAAAAATGCATATGCCCTTTTTGGCCAAGCAAGACATCAGGCATTGCAAATCCACACTACAGAGAAGTGTCCCTTACCTCCAGTCAAAAGGGCCATCCACAAATTGTGTAAAAACCACAAATGCAGGACAGGCCATGGAGAAAAGGGAGTCTGGTTAAGCCGATGGACAGGATGTAAATTGCCAACAGCCTCTCTGGAGAACTGTATGTTGTTTTCTAAAACAGAGCTACAGAGCATAGCACACTTCCACTCATGGGCGTGTATTTTGGGAAAACTAAAAATCCACAACACACAGCCAGCCCAAACTTTAGGGCTGCTCTGTTTACAAGAACCAAGACTTCAGTACACTTTATATATCCCAGGAAAGGAAAAAAAAATAGATATAGATGTTGTGGTACTTATATACAATGGAATGTCACTCAGACATAAAATCAATGTCATAAGGCCAATAGCAGCTTAATGAGTGGCTTTAGGTATGATGATGCTAAGTGAAATTAGCCACAAAGTAAAAGAAACTTATTGTAATATATCACTTATACAGGGAATGTAAACATGGCTACACATGAACTGAATTTCAAAAGAGAACAGAGTTACACATTTAGAAAACACACTTATGCCTCCTTAATGGGAAAGGTGACGTGTGGTGATGTGTAAAAGCAGAGTTTGAAATTAGCACAGATCCCATTCCATATACCAAATATGTAATAGACAAGACCTACTCCTTTCTCAATGAACTGGACACAAAACTCCCTATTCACTGAAGAGGAATATATCTGACTGGTAATAACCTTGAAACCTATGTATTTATATGTCTCCATAATGGAATCAAGTGTATGTAGATTGGCATAAACACAGATCAATGGAACAGGACAGAAAGCCCAGAGATAAACCTACATACCTATGGCTATCTCATCTATGACAAAGGACCTAAGGATATACAATGGAGAAAAGACAGTCTCTTCAGTAATTGGTGCTGGGAAAACTGGACCCCTACACATAAAAGAATGAAATTAGAACACTCCATAACACCATAGTCAAAAATAAACTCTAAATTGATTAGAGATCTAAATATAAGACCAGACACTATAAAACACTTAGAGGAAACCATAGGCAGAACACTCTATGACATAAATCACAGCAAGATCCTTTTGGACCCACCAATTAGAGAAATGGAAATAAAAACAGAAATCAACAAATGGGACCTAATGAAACTTAAAAGCTTTTACACAGTACAGGAAAACATAAACAAGATGCAAAAACAACCCTTAGAATGGGAGAAAATATTTTCAAATGAATCAATTGACAAAGGATTAATCTCCTAACTTTACAAGCACCGTATGTAGCTCAATATCACAAAAACAAACAACCCAATCCAAAAACGGGCAGAAGACCTAAATAGACATTTCTCCAAAGAAGATATACAGATTACCAAGAAACACATGAAAGGATGCTGAACATCACTAATCATTAGAGAAATGCAAATCAAAACTACCCTGAGGTATCACCTCACAGCAGTCAGAGTGGCAATCATCAAAAAAATCTACAAAACAATAAATGCTGGAGAGGCCTTTATTGGAGAAAAGGGCACACACTTGCACTGTGGGTGGGAATGTAAATTGATATGGGCACTAGGGAGAACAGTACGGAGGGTCCTTTAAATAACTAACAATAGAAGTACCATACGACACAACAATCCAACTACTGGACATTTGCCTTGTGAAAACCATAATTCAAAAAGAGTTATGTACAAAAATGTTCATTGCAGCTCTATTTGCAATAGCCAGGACATGGAAGCAACCTAAGTGTCCATCAACAGATGAATGGATAAAGAAGATCTGGCACATATATACAATGGAATATTACTCAGCCATACATAGGAATGAAATTGGGTCATTTGTAGAGACCTTGATGGATCTAGAGACTGTCATACAGAGTGAAGTAAGTCAGAAAGAGAAAAACAAATATTGTATATTAATGCATATATGTGGAACCTAGAAAAATGGTACAGATGAACCGGTTTGCAGGGCAGAGATAGAGACACAGATGTAGAGAACAAACAAATGGACACCAAGGGGGGAACACCATGTGAGGGTGGTGGTGGGATGAATTGGGAGACTAGGATTCACATGTGCACACTTATATGTATAAAATAGATATCCAATAAGAACCTGCTGTATAAAAGAAATAAATAAATTTTAAAAAATTAAAATAAATAAATAACATTTAATCAAATAAAACAGAAAAAGTTTTTCCCTTCACATAGATGTCTTTATATTAATGCATTATTTCCATGTTTATATCTCCAAATTAAAAAAAAAGAGGAATAAATAAAATCTACCTTGAACCAAAAAGAAAAAAAGAAAAAAAGAAAAAAAAAAAAAAAAAAAAAACAGAACCCACCAGTTATACAGAGGAAAATCGTATCAGGGCACTTGCTCCAGTGGTAAAAAATTCTTAAGTTGGTTAGAGGTGGGAAATCGTCTCCCATGCACTCAGCAGCACTCCCCCCCACAAGGAGCATCCTCATTGCAAAGCTGGGGGACGGTGTCGAGGCATCTGTGAGTAAATGTGAGCTGAGCCCCAGTCCTGCTGCAGCTGAACTCTTCCCACCCTTTCCAGGTAAAACACCTGAATATGTACAAGCACTTGCAAGCCTAGAGGAAGGGCTGTGGAGCCACACTAGCGAGAGCACGCAGGACGACTTGGTGCCTGAAGGCCAGCCAGGATGGTCCTGGCCCCAGATGCTCTTCTGGAATCTTTCCATTTCCCTGCCTGAGATACCCCACCTGCCATGGCCCCCACTGCTTTTTTACTTCCTCACCTCTGCCTGGGGAGAAATCCAAGAGGCAGGTATGGATGACACATCCTCTTCTTTAGCAGGTGGCAGCCTGGCAACTCCTGCAAAAAGTCCAGCAGAGCCCCACTCACACTGGGCCACCCACAAAGCCACGGCCTCTCCCTCCGTACCACCACCCCTGCCCCGACACCGCTGACAGGGCAGAGAATATGGCGTCAGGCACAGCTACAGGGGCTCTTGCTGACTGGAGAGGTGTTTATATTGACCTCAACCCAGGCACACCTGTGGGGGGGGGGCTGGCAGGCAGTGTCAGGCTGCCCAAATCAGCCAAACCTCACCCCTCAGGGGCTCACAGTTGCAGAAAATGTAACTTGTTAAACGGGCCATGCCCAAGGAAGAGGTGTGGGCTCCTGAGAGTCAGGATAGACAAGGAGCTGCAGCTGCGGCTTGTTTTCTTATCATTTTATCTGGTCCATGAGTGGAAAACAACTTCAAGAAGACCCTATCCTAATGAGAGGAACCCAGGAGTCAGGGAGAGGAGTGATGGTGGGTGGAGACAGAGGCCTGGTGCCCTGGCTGCAGTGGAAGTGTCTGGAAGACCAGGCAGAGAGAGGCTGCACAGAGTGATAGCCAGGGTCACAGACCTGTCAGAGCTGCTGTTTGTTAGTTCAAGTCCTGCTCGGAGGTGTTCTGTGTCAGCTGTGAGTGACAGGTGAGCTGGGGGTTCTCTGCAAGGTGGGCTATGTGCACAGTTCCTGTGTGTCCAGCCCTGCTGGGGTACCTGCCCAGGGGAGTTCCGTATCCTGGGAATGGCCTGACTATGAGAGCCCCATGGGCTGCTGGGTAGCTGCACAGGTGAGCTCCATACCCTTGGAAGGACTTGACCACGAGAGCCCCGTGGGCTGTGGGGGTGCGGGATGCAGCCCAGGTGAGCTCCATATCCTGGGATTGGCCTGACCACGAGAGCCCCATGGGCTGCTGGAGACCTGGTAAAGGATATCAGGACAGTCAGTGAAGCCACCGAGGATATACATCCAGTAGCTCCTATTTCCTACACCCTGCTGCTCATTTTACCATCCACCAGGCCATGGCATTCTGTATTACACTTCAATGATGCCTTCTTCTGTATTCCATTCATCTCAGAGTCACAAGAATTTTTGGCTTGTGAGTGGCAGGACACAACATGCAACACAAGCAATAATGCTGGGCCGTCCTGCACCAATGGTTCAAAAATCCCCACACCATCATTGGGGAAATGTCCTCTAAAGACCTAAAAGTTCTACCTCTGTAAAAGGGAACCCTCCTTCAATATGCAGATGACATTCTGATCGCCAGGCTTACTAAAGATGCCTCTGAACTACCTAGCCAAGAAAGGATAGAAGGTGTCCAAGAAAAAGGCTCAAATATCCCAGGCTCAGGTGACATGCCTGGGCTTCATTCTCACAGATACTCGGAGAAACGCATCCCAGGATAGGGAAGAAGCCATTTGCAGCCTTACCTCTTCTAAAACTAGAAGACAGCTTAGGGGTTCCTGGGGAGGCCAAGGTTTTCTGCATCTGGATCCCTAACAACAGTCTGATAGCTCGGCCTCTACCTGAAACACTGACACGAAAAGATGATGATCCTTTTGAATAGAATCCAGAAGCAGCCTTTCAAGAATGGAAAGAGCAGTCAATTTAGACCCTTGCACAGGAACTCCCTAATTTAGCTAAACCCTTTGACCTTTACATACCCGGTCAAAGGTTAATAGCCCTTGGAGCCTTAGTGCAAAAACTGGGACCACTTGAAATGGAGCAACACAAGAATGCCCTTCAGGTATGATAAACTATGGTCACCAAGGGCTTTGCCCACCAACTCATCTGGCCAGGATACTGGGGTATCTAAAAAGCTAGAAATCAGCAGCCCACAAGGCCAGCTCCCTCCTAAGGGAAAAGGACCCCACGTCGTGATCCTAACCACCCATCATGCCCTGAAGTTGCAGGTGTCGCTCTGTGGACACACTGACATCGAGTGAGGAGGCCCTCCAACTCCACCTCCAGAGAGACAAACGGGGGCAACGGGGCCCCAAGATGACTCGTGTGACCATCACTTGACCTGGAGTTTCTCTCAGAAAACAACAAGACTGTGCCCCGAAAGAGCAGACTACTGCTTGCAGGACTTACTGCACCCAGAGGGGAGCTGATAAGCTTGGCGGGGGAAACGTATATCAAGCTTTCACCATAGAAAACCCTACAGACACCGCAGTGATGGTGGCCAATATGACCGGCTGGACTGCTGGCTACTTCTAAATGCCGTTGACTCAGTGGACGTCATGGTCCTGGATCACCACTGACCCTGGACTGTCTGGGAGTTGCGCGGGCAGGGTTCTGACACACGATGCTCTTTGTACATTAATTCAGGGACCTAATTAAAGAAAGCACAGACTACTGGTCAGAGCATCTAGGCTGGCAAAAACCGTCAGCCTAAGGTCGCCGAACAAATGTGGGGTGGGGTGAAACCTGCCACCTCAGCATCTCTGTGCATCTCTTTCCTGGACACTTAAAGGTCATTAGAATCTATAACACATCCAATGCTGTTGCTCAGGCGTACAGGAAGTGAGGCAGGAGGCCTTGGGTCAATCAACCTCACCTGGAGGCTGGTGGGGAGACGTTTTGCCCCTCCCCCCAGGTATCAGGGCTGCCACCACAGCATGAAGCATTTACAAAAGAGGGGTCTGCACCCTCAACACCCCAAGAATGAGGAACGGAACAAAAAGCAGAGGAGGGGTTCGTCTCTGGCAACGTTCATTAAAAATTCCTGTGAGATAAAAAGAGAACCTGGGCAATAAAATAAAGTCTAACCTGTTTTTCCTTTGTGCTTTGTCTAATTTCACATGCTCCTATGGTTCCGCATGCAGAGGTCCCACACCCGGCACTTCAGACCCGATTTCCTAGTGCAGAATGGCTGGGTCGACACCTCAGCTAGCGGGATCCCATGCAGACTCCACGGCATAGAGCCTGAGCTTCAGCCAACCCAGCCCTCGAGAGCTCCATCCCCTCCCTCCCACTGACACTGCTGGGATCCTTACACAGCAGCCCAGCCCACAGCCCGAGGGGGACTGCATGCTCTCACCTCTCCATTCCGTTTTCAAAATAATGTTTCCTTTGCTTCTGAACCAAACTCAGTCTTGATCTGTTGGCTCCAATGACACTGGGCACGGGGACTCCTGTTGGGGTCCACTCTGGAGGATCAGTAACAGAAATTGAGAACATTGTAACTTCAATGAACAGATGTGTGAGCCAAACTGTAGTTAACATAGAGCAGTGTATAATGCTCGGGTAAAATAAGATGTTTCTAAGACTTACCTTTGATATTTCCATCACTTTACTATAAGCAAGTTCAGTGAAGACGTCTGTCTTATTTGTCAGGTCAACATTAGAGAAATGAAGTGATTTATTTCCATGGATGTACATCAAATACTCTTGGCTGAAGCTTCAATCTTGTTTTGAATGCTTTTCCATTGAAAAGGATACCTCTCTTTCAGCTCCCCCATTTCTGAGAAGTATAAAATCTTATAATTTATTATTACCAAAGGGGAAAGGTAGGACAAGGGATAAATTAACAGTTTGGGATTAACACATACACACTGCTATGTATAAAATAGATCATCAACAAGGAACAACTGTATAGCACAGGGAACTACACTGAATATTTTGCAATAACCTATAAGGGGAAATAATCTGAAAAAGAATCGATATTTTTATTGACATCATCTATCAATGACAGATAAAATGTAACCTAAGCAAGGCCGATGGTGAACGTTTCTGACCCTGAAGATTTCAATCATCTAAAGTTTGGGCTCTGCCTATTTCCCAAGGCCCTTAATGGACATATGTGTAGCTGTAGCTTAAAAATTCCCCAGTTTGGGGTACGGGGAGGCACTGATTTGGAAAAATCACTGGTGTTCTCCTTCCATGCACGGGACCCTTCCTACAGCTAAAACATGCCTGTCACACCTAGAGGATGGTACACCGTTTGATCGGAAAGAGTTTGGAAAAGGCACCTCTTCTCCTCATCGCCTGGTGCTCGGGTTCACCCCTCCAGCATCTTTCCTGACAATCTCCTCACTTGGGGATATCAGCACCGTCAACATCCTGTTGCACACAGTTTGGAATTTGTCCAGAGGATGAAGCGGAAGGATTAGAAAAATTTAGAGACAAGTCTTAGGTGTTCGGACAGGCACATGCCACTCTAATTTCCAATCTGGAAGACAAATTCATCAAAGGCTAGAATTGCCCACGGAAACAGAATAGGTCTAGAGGAAATCCCGCTGTTTTGTGTCCAGTTTCCAAAAACACAAGTTGAAAAATGGAACTCAGGGGCACTAAAATTCATGAAACTGCAGAGTTGAAAATATCTATCGTCGAAAAATGTCTTAAGGTAAGTCATAGAAAAGGACGTGTAAGCAAGGGAGAGTGGCAGGAAACAGATTTGAAGAGGTAGAAAGGACTCACCATTAAAGCACAAGAAAAGGGGCTCAGCATCGCCAATGATGCAGTTGGCACAAAAGGGCGTATGCATTTTTTCTGAATATATTCAAGTAAAGGCCATACACACGTTTTATCCAACCAAACAGGTGGGCACTGGAAATCAATACTACAAAATGTATCACTTCACATCAGTCAGAAGGGCCATCCACATAAAGTGTAAACACCAGAAATGCAGGACAGGGCGAGGAGAAAAGGGAGCCCTGTGAGGCTGATAGTGGAAATGTAATTTGCCAACGGCCACTCTGGAGAAGTGTATTGTGTTTGCTAAAACATCTAAAAGATGAGCTACAGAGCATAGGGCACTTGCACTCATGGGCGTATACCTTGGGAAAAACAAAAATGGACAGTAAACAGGCACCCCAACGTTTACCACCTCTCTGTTAAAAAGGGCCTCCACTTGGATATAACCTAAATGTCCCTGGAAGGATAAAATGGATAAAAGAGATGGGGTACTTATGTAGAGTGGAATATTACTCATCCCAAAATCAATGAAATAAGGCCAGTTGGAACAACTCTGGAGGAGTTACATACGATCATTCTAAGTGACATATGTCAGAAAGAAAAAGACACATATCATAAGATGTCACTTAAAGGTGGAATCAAACATGGCTACACATGAAGTAAACTACAAAACTGAAACATAGTCAAACATGTAGAAAATAGACATAAGGCTGCTAAATGGGAAAGGTGGGGAATGGTGAGGTATTATCCAGGAGGTTGAAATTAGCAAATATACCATTCCAAGTACCAAATTGAATAACTGACAAGGCCTACACGGTACCTCAAAGAACTGCACTCAGCCCACTCAAGTCACTGGACAATAATACATATGACTCGTAAGCATCTGAAAAATAATTTCTTGTTGTCTCACAGTACATGAATCAAGTGGATGTACAGCAGCAAAAAACAGAGCTTTGAAAATCAGCTGTAACCAATATAAAAATAAATTTAAAAATATTTATAAAAACGGTGAGACAGACAAAAATTCTTACAACTTTTGTTGAAGGGCTACGATGTAACATGGATTGAACACATGTAGACCCACAGCAGGATGATATATAAGGCTGGAAGCTATGCAGGCTAAGAGATGTTAGAGAGGCTGGGTGAGGAAATGCAGACCTTTTAAAGTAATACTGCCTGGTACCCATTCCATGGGTTCCAAATCGGCAGGTTCAAGGGAATCTTCTGACAGCGAAAACATGCCTGCGAAACCGAGATGAATGTACACCATGTGCTCAGGAAAGGTGTCTAAAATGCACCTCATTTTTGATCTCCTGGTGCTGGGGTTCGCCATTCCAGCCACATTACTAAAAATCTCCCTAGTTGGAGAATCAGCACCTTTAACCTCCTGTTTCACACAGTTTGCAATTTGTGCAGAGGATAAATGGGAAGGGGGGAACCAATGAGAGATTAGCTGTAGGATTTTTGACAGGCACATGTCACTCTAATTTCCCATTAGAAGAAGAATTATCCAAAGGCTCAGCCTGCCTCCTCAGAACCAGAATAGGGCCAGAAGCAATCCAAAGTTTTGGCGGCCAGCTCACAAAAAAAGCGAGTTGCAAAATGGAGCTCAGGAGCAGACAATTCAAAGACCTGCAAAGATATAAATGATAACCAACGTCCAAAAATATATTCAGGTAAGGCAACGAAGAGGATCTGAATGAGAGGCAGAATTGCAGGAAACAGATTTCAAAAGGTAGATTGTACTCACATTTAAAGCATATGAAAAGCAGCAGAATTTCTAAAATGATGCAGTTGGGCAAAAGGGTGTATGCATTTTTTTCGTGAATATCTTCAGGAAAAAAACACATACAGAGTTTTTGGCCAACCAAGCAAGCGGGAAATGCAAATCCGCACAACAAAGAAGTCTCAATTTCCACTGCTCAGAAAGGCCATCCAAAAAATGTGTACAAACCAGAAATGCTGGAGAGGCCATGGAAAACAGGGAGCCTAGTCACGCTGATGGGTGGGGTATAAATATCCAAGAGCCACTCTGAAGAAGTGTATGTTGTTTCCTAAAACATTTAAATACAAAGCCCCCGAGCAAAGCGAACTTCAACTCATGGACATATAACTTGGGAAGACTAAATATCGACAAGACACAGGCACCCCAAAGTTTAGGGCTGCTCTGCATACAAGAACCTCAACTTCGGTACACCTAAAATATCCCAGGAAAAAGAGAAATGCATAAATAACTTGTGGTAATTTTGTACAACGTAATATCACTCAGACGTGGAATCAATGTCATAAGGCCAGTAGCAGCATAAAGAGTGGATTTAGGTATGATGATTCTAAGTGAAATTAGTCACACAGAAAAAGAATCTATTCATAAGATATCACTTACAGAGGGAATGTCAACATCACAACACATGAACTGAATTAAGAAAGAGAACAGAGTCTCACATTTAGAAAACACTCTTATACCTGTTTAATGGGATAGGAGAGGTGGGGTGATGCATAAAACCAGAGTTTGATATTAGCACAGGTACCATTCCATAAACCAAATAGAGAATAGACAAGACCTACCCCTTACTCAGTGAACGGTACTCAAACCCCCTATTCCACACAGAGGAATATATCTGACTAGTGAGAATCTTAAAACCTATGTATTGATTTGTCTCCATAAGGGAATCAAGTGTGTCTAGACTTGCATAAACACATCAGTGAAAATCAGCTCAACCGCACTATAAAAATGAATTTCAAAAACAAACAAAAAAACAGCGAAATTCTTACACAATTCCTTCAGGGATTCTGATGAAACCGGGAATGACCCTATCTGCAAAGACAGCTGGATGAGACATAAGGCTGGACACTTGGTACTGAGAGGACTGGTGAGATTGGGAGAGAAAATGCAGTCCCTTTAAAGTAGTAATGCATGCCACGATTCCATGGATCCCAAATCTCCAGGTAGTAGGGAATATCACTACAGTTAAAACATGTATGGGAAACCTAGAGAATGGACACCCTGTGATGGTGAAAGATTTCTAAAAGTCTCCTAATTTTTCCTCTCCTTGTGCTCCAGTTTGGCTTTCCAACTGCTTTACTATCAATCTCCCAACTTAGGAGAGCCAGCCCCTATAACCTCCTGGTTCGCACAGTTTGCTAATTGTGCAGAGGATGAAAGGGAAGAGGGAGAACCAATCAGAGAGTAGATGTAGGCATTTGGACGGGCACATGTCACTGTAAATTCCCGTCAGGAAGAAGAATTAACCAAAGCCTCAACCAGCCGCAGGGAACAGTATATCCACCCCTGGAACAAGTATAGGTCCTGAAGCAAAATTGTGGATTTGCGGTCAGCTCCCAAAAATGGGATTTGAAAATTGTAGCTCACGGGCACAGCAATTCACAAACCTACAGTTATAAAGGACTACTGTCTTCCAAAAATCAGTTGAGGGAAGGCCACGAAGCTGACTTGAAAATGAGGCAGAATTGCACAAAACATATTTCAAGAGGTAAATAGGAATCGCCTTTAAAGCACAGGAAAAGCATCAAAACTTCGACAATGATGCACTTGGCCAAAAAGGGCGTATGCTTTTTCTCCTGAATATATTCAGGAGAAAACACATACGACCTTTTTGGACAATCAAACAAGCGCACAATGCAAATCCACACTACAAAGAATTGTCACTTCCCACGGGTCAAAAGGGACATCTGAAAATCTGTAAAAACCAAAAAGGCAAGAGGGAGATGACAAGGGCATGAAGCAATATGATCCAAAGTGTCATGAAGGATTGTGATGACAAGCGCATGGAGCATTGTGATGTCAAGATTATGTAGCATATTGCTGAAAAAGGCATGGAGCATTGTGATGACAAGTTTCATGGAGCACTGTGATGACAAGTGTCACGGAGCATTGTGATTACAGGGGTCATGGAGCATTGGGATGACAAGGGCATGGAGCATTTTGATGACAAGAGTCCCGGATCATTGTTTTGTCAGGGTTCATGGATCATTGTGATGACAGGAGTCATGGAGAATTGTGATGACAGGGGTCATGGAGCATTGTGATGAGAAGGTCAAGGAGCATTGGGCTGAAAACGTTCATGGAGTATTGTGATGACAGGGGCCATGGAGGCTTGTGATGACAAGGTACTGGAGCATTGTGATGAGAAGACCATGGAGACATGTGATGACAAGTCTCATGGAATATTCTGATGAAAAGGGGCATGGAGCATTGTGATTACAGGAGACTTGTGGCATAGTGATGACAACGGCATGTGGCATTGGGATGAGATGGCCATGGAGCGTTTGGATGACATGCATCATGGAGCTTTTGAAGACAAGGGCATGGAACATTGTGATGAAAAAGGCATGGAGCCTTGTCATGACAGGGTTCAAGGAGCATACTGACGACAAGTGTCAGGGAGCATTGTGATGACAAGTGTATTGAGCATTGTGATGACAAAGGTCATGGAGCATTGTGATGAGAAGACCATGGATAACTGTGATGACGAGCGTCATGGGGCGTTGTGATGATAAGTGTTATGGAACATTTTGATCACAAGGATTTGGAGCATTGTGATGACAGAGGTCATGGAGCATTTTGATTTCATTGTAATGACAATAGCATGAAGCATTTTGATGATGGGCATGGTGTATTGTGATGACAGGGTTCATGGAGCATTGAGATGAAAAGGTGCATGAAGCATTTTGATTACAGGGGTCTTGGAGCATTGTGATGACAAGGGCATGGAGCCTTGTGATGACAAGGCCATGGAACATCGTGATGGCAGGGGTCATGGAGCATTATTATGACAGGGGTTATTTTGAATTGTGATGGCAAGGGCATGGAACATTGTGATGAGAAGGCCATGGAGCCTTCTGATGACATGCGTCATGGAGCTTTGTGATGACAAGGTCATGGAGCAATGTGATGTGAGCGTTCATGGAGCATTGTGATGACAATGACATTGAGCATTGTGATGAAAAGTTCATGGAGCATTGTGGTGACACATTTAACAGAGCCTTGTGATGATGAGGACATTGACATTTGTGGTGACACAGGTCATGGAGCCTTTGATGACGGGACAAACGGAGCATTGTGATGACTGGGGTCATGTAGCATTGTGATGACAGGAGCATGAAGCATTGGTCTGACAAGTTTCATGGATAATTGTGTTGACAGTGGGCATGGCACATTGTGATGACAAGGGAATGGAGCATTGTGATGACAAGGTCATGGAGTATTGTGAAGACAGGTGTCAGGGAGCATTGTGATGGCATATTTCATGTTCCATTGTGATGACAATGACATGGAGCATTGTGATGCCAAGTGTTATGGAGGATTGTGATGACAAAGGTAATGGAGCACTGTGATGACAAGGGCTTGGAGCATTGAGATGACAAGGGTCATGGAGCATTGTGATGACAAGGGCAGGGAGCATTGTGATGACAACGGCCTTTGAGAATTTTGATGAAAAAGTCGTGAAGCATTGTGATGACAAAGGAATGGAGCTTGCTATGACAGGGGTCATGGGGCATTGCGATGACAAGTGCATGGAGAATTGTGATGACAAGAGCATGTAACATTGTGATGAGAACTGTCATGGAGCACTGTGATGACAAGGACGTGGAGAATTGTGATGACAAGGGACATGGAGCATTGTGATGACCAGGGCATGGAGCATTGTTATGGCAAGACCGTGGAGCACTGTGATGAGAAGACCATGGATAATTCTGGTGACGAGCATCATGGAGCACTGTAATGAGAAAGGGCATGGAGCATTGTGATGATACGTCTCATGGAGCATTGTGATGACAGGGGTCATGGATCATTGTGATGACAAGGGTCATGGAGTATTCTGATGACAAGCTTGTGCAGTATTGTGATGACAAAGCATTTAACACTGTGATGGGAAGTGTCATGGAACATAGTGATGCCAAGAACGTGGAGAATTGTGATGACATGGAACATAGAGCATTGTGATGACCAGGGCATGGAGCACTGTGATGGCAATACCGTGGAGCACTGTGATGAGAAGACCATGGATAATTGTGATGACGAGCGTCATGGAGCGCTATAATGACAAGCGGCATGGATCATTGTGATTACAGGGGTCTTGGAGCATTGTGATGACAAGGGCATGGAGCATTGTGAAGAGAAGGCCATGGAGCATTCTGATGAATGCGTCATTCAGCACTGTGATGACAAGTGCATGGAGCATTGTGATTACAGGTGTCTTGGAGCATTGTGATGAAAAGGGCATGGAACATTGTGATGAAAAAGGCATGGAGCCTTGTCATGACAGTGTTCAAGGAGCATACTGATGACAAGTGTCAGGGAGCATTGTGATGACAAGTGTATTGAGCATTGTGATGACCAAAGTTATGGAGCATAGTGATAAGAAGACCATGGATAATTGTGATTATGAGCATCATGGGTTGTTGTGATGAGAAGTGTTATGGAACATTTTGATCCCAATGGTTTGGAGCATTGTGATGACAGAGGTCATGGAGCATTTTGATTTCATTGTGATGAAAATACCCTGAAGCATTATGATAATGGGCATGGTGCATTGTGATGATAGGATTCATGGAGCTTTGAGATGAAAAGGGGGATGGAGCATTGTGATAAAAAGTGTCTTGGAGCATTGTGATGACAAGGGCATGGAGCATTGTGATGAGAAATCCATGGAACATTCTAATGACAGGCGTCATGGAGCTTTGTGATGAAAAGGGCATGGAGTATTGTGATTACAGGGGTCTTGTAACATTGTGATGACAAGTGTCACGAAGCCTTGTGAATGACAAGGCCCTGGAACATTGTGATGGCAGGGGTCATGGAACATTGTTATGAAAGGTGTAATGGAGCATTGTGATGAGAAGGACAGGAAACATTGGTGTGAAATGTTTCATGGATTATTGTGATGAGAGTGGGCATGGAGCATTGTGATGACAAGAGCACGGAACACTGTGATACAATGATCATAGGGGATTTTAATGAAAAGGGCATGGAGCATTGGGATGAGAAGGGCATCGAGCATTGTGAAGACCAGTGTCATGGAGCTTTGTGATGACAAGGGCAAGAGCAATATGATGAGAGGGTTCATGGAGCATTGTGATGACAATGACATGGAGCATTGTGATGTCAAGGGTCATGGAGCTTTGTGATGACAAAAGTCACGGAGCATTTTGATGACAAGGGCGTGGTGCATTGTGATGAGAAGGGCAGGGATAATTTTGATGACAGGGTCATGCAGCAATTTGATGAAAAGTGTAAAGGAAAATTTTGATGACAGGGGTTATAGAACATTGTGATGCCAGGGATCATGGAGCTTTGGGATGAAAAGGGTCATGGAGCATTTTGATGACAGGGGTTATGGAACATTGTGATGATAAAGGCATGTAGCATTGTGATGACAGGGGTCATGGAACATTGTGATTACCGGGGTGAGGGAGTATTTTGATGACTAGGGATGGAATATTGTGATATCTCTGGTGAGAGAGCATTTGGATGAAAAGTGCATGGAGAATTGTGATTTCAAGTTTTTTGGAGCATAGCAATGACAAGGTTGTGGACCGTTGTGATGAAAAGCATGTGGCACAGTGTGATGAAAAGGGTCATTGAGTATTGTTCTGACAAAGGCATGGAGCATTGTGATGACAAGGGTCACGGAGCATTGTCATGAAATGTTCATGGAGCATTGTGGTTACAAAGGTCACAGAGCCTTGTGATGACGCGGGCATGGACCATTGTGATGACAAACATTATGAAGCATTGTGATGACTGGAGTCACGGAGCATTGTGATGACATGGGTCATGGAGCATTGTGATGACAAGGGCATGGAGTATTGTGATGACAGGGTCATGGAGCATTGTGATGACAAGTTTCATAGATTATTGTGATGACAGTGGACATGGTGCATTGTGATGGCAAGGGCATGGAGCATTGTGAAGAGAAGGCCATGGAGCATTCTGATGACATGTTTCATGGATCTTTGGGATGAAAAGTGCATGGAGCACTGTGATGAGAGTGACATGGAACATTGTGATGCCAAGGGTCATGGATGTTTGTGATAAAAAAGGTCATGGAGCATTTTGATGACAAGGGCGTTGTGCATTCTGATGAGAAGGGCAGGGAGCATAGCGATGACAGGGTCATGGAGCAATTTGATGAAAAGGGTCATGGAACATTGTGATGTCAGGGGTCATGGAACCTTTTTAATGAAAAGGGTCACGGAGCAATTTGATGACGGGGTTATGGAACATTGTGATGTCAGGGGTCATCGTAAATTGTGATGATAAGTGCATGTAGCATTGTGATGACAGGAGTCATGGAATATTGTGATGACAGTGGTGAGGGAGTATTGTGACGAATAGTGATGTAACATTGTGATATCAGTGGTGAGAGAGAATTTTGATGAGAATTGCATGGAGCATTGTGATGACAAGGTTTATGGAGCATTGTGATGACAAGATTGTGGAGCACTGTGATGACAAGCGCATGGTGCATTGTGATGACATGTGTCATGGAGCATCGTGCTGACAAGCGCATGGAGCATTGTGATGACAAGGGTCATGGAGCATTGTGCTGAGAAAGGCATAGTGCATTGTGATAAAAAAGGTCAAGGAGCATTGTGATAAAAAGTTCATGGAGCATTGTGGATAAAAAGGTCACAGAGACTGTTGATGACAAGGGCATGGACCATTGTGATGACAAATGTCATGAAGCATTGTGATGACTGGAGTCACGGAGCATTGTGATGACAGGGGTCATGGAGCATTGTGATAAAAAGGGCATGGAGCATTGTGATGACAAGGGCATGAAGCATTGGTCTAATAAATTTCATGGATTATTGCGATGACAGTTGGAATGGCGCATTGTGATGACAAGGGCATGGAGCATTGTGATGACCAGGTCATGCAGTATTGTGAAGCCAGGTGTCAGGGAGCATTGTGATGACATATGTAATGGCCCATTGTGATGACAATGGCATGGAGCATTGTGATGCCAAGTGTCATGGAGGATTCTGATGACAAATGTAATGGAGCACTGTGATGGCAATGGCTTGGAGCATTGTGATGACAAGGGTCAGGGAGCATTGTGCTGACAAGTGCATGGAGAACTGTGATGACAAGGGTCATGGAGCATTCTGATGACAAGCTTCTGGAGTATTTTGATCACAATGTCATGGGGCATTGTGATGAAAACGGCATGGGGCATTGTGATGAAAAAGGCATGGAGCCTTTTCCTGACAGGGTTCAAGGAGCATTATGACGACAAGTGTCAGGGAGCATTGTGATGACAAGTGTATTGAGAATTGTGATGACAAAGTTCTTGGAGCATTGTCATGAATAGGGCATGGAGTATTGTGATGACAGGCATCATGGAGCGTTGTGATGACAAGTGTTATGGAACATTGTGATCACAAGTGTTTGGAGCATTGTGATAACAGAGGTCATGGATCATTTTGATTTCTAGGAGCATGGATCATTGTGATGACAAAGGCATGAAACAATGTGATCCCAAGGTTCATGGAGGATTGTGATGACAATGGAAAAGGAGTATTGTGAAGACAAGCGCATAGAGCATTGTAATGACAAGGTCATGTAGCATTTTGCTGACAAAGCCTTGGAGCATTGTGATGACAGGTGTCATGGAGCACTGTGATGACAAGCGTCACGGAGCATTGTGAATACAGGGGTCATGGAGCATTGGGATGACAAGTGCATGGATCATTTTGATGACAAGTATCATGGAGCATTGGGCTGAAAATGTTCATGGAGTATTGTGATGACAGGGGTCATGGAGCATTGTGATGACAGAGGTCATGGAGAATTTTGATTTCATTGTGCTGACAATAGCCGGAAGCATTATGATGAAGGGTATGATGCATTGTGATGACAGGGTTCATGGAGCATTGAGATGAAAAGGGGCATGGAGCATTGTGATTACAGGGGTCTTGGAGCACTGTAATGAAAAGGGCATGGAGCATTTTTATGAGAAGGCCATGGAACATTCTGATGACGTGTCATGGAGCTTTGTGATGACAAGCGCATGGAGCATTGTGATGACAACGGCCATTGAGAATTTTGATGAAAAGGTCGTGAAGCATTGTGATGACAAGTGAATGGAGCTTGCTATGACAGGGGTCATGGGGCATTGCGATGACAAGTGCATGGAGAATTGTGATGACAAGAGCATGTAACATTGTGATGAGAACTGTCATGGAGCACTGTGATGACAAGAACGTGGAGAATTGTGATGACAAGGGACATGGAGCATTGTGATGACCAGGGCATGGAGCATTGTTATGGCAAGACCGTGGAGCACTGTGATGAGAAGTCCATGGATAATTCTGGTGACGAGCAACATGGAGCACTGTAATGACAAGGGGCATGGAGCATTGTGATGATACGTCTCATGGAGCATTGTGATGACAGGGGTCATGGGTCATTGTGATGACAAGGGTCATGGCGTATTCTGATGACAAGCTTGTGGAGTATTGTGATGACAAAGCATTTAACACTGTGATGGGAAGTGTCATGGAACATAGTGATGCCCAGAAAGTGGAGAATTGTGATGACAGGGAACATAGAGCATTGTGATGACCAGGGCATGGAGCATTGTGATGGCAAGACCGTGGAGCACTGTGATGAGAAGACCATGGATAATTGTGATGATGAGCGTCATGGAGCGCTATAATGAAAAGCGGCATGGATCATTGTGATTACTGGGGTCTTGGAGCATTGTGATGACAAGGGCATGGAGCATTGTGAAGAGAAGGCCATGGAGCATTCTGATGAATGCGTCATGGAGCACTGTGATGACAAGTGCATGGAGCATTGTGATTACAGGTGTCTTGGCGCATTGTGAGGAAAAGGGCATGGAACATTGTGATGAAAAAAGGCATGGAGCCTTGTCATGACAGTGTTCAAGCAGCATACTGACGACAAGTTTCAGGGAGCATTGTGATGACAAGTGTATTGAGCATTGTGATGACAAAGTTTATGGAGCATAGTGATGAGAAGACTATGGATAATTGTGATTATGAGCATCATGGGTTGTTGTGATGAGAAGTATTATGGAACATTTTGATCCCAATGGTTTGGAGCATTGTGATGACAGAGGTCATGGAGCATTTTGATTTCATTATGATGAAAATACCCTGAAGCATTATGATAATGGGCATGGTGCACTGTGATGATAGGATTCATGGAGCTTTGAGATGAAAAGGGGCATGGAGCATTGTGAAAAAACGTGTCTTGGAGCATTGTGATGACAAGGGCATGGAGCATTGTGATGAGAAGTTCATGGAACATTCTAATGACATGCATCATGGAGCTTTTTGATGACAAGGGCATGGAGCATTGTGATTACAGGGGTCTTGGAACATTGTGATGACAAGTGTCATGGAGCCTTGTGAATGACAAGGCCATGGAACATTGTGATGTCAGGGGTCATGGAACATTGTTATGACAGTTGTAATGGAGCATTGTGATGAGAAGGACAGGAAGCATTGGTGTGAAATGTTTCATGGATTATTGTGATGAGATTGGGCATGGAGCATTGTGATGACAAGAGCACGGAACACTGTGATACAATGATCATAGAGTATTGTAATGACAAGGGCATGGAGCATAGTGATGAGAAGGGCATCGAGCAGTGTGATGACAAGTGTCATGGAGCTTTGTGATGACAAGGGCATGGAGCAATGTGATGAGAGGGTTCATGGAGCATTGTGATGACAATGACATGGAGTATTGTGATGTCAACGGTCATGGAGCTTTGTGATGACAAAAGTCACGGAGCATTTTGATGACAAGGGCGTGGTGCATTGTGATGAGAAGGGCAGGGAGCATTTTGATGACAGTGTCATGCAGCAATTTGATGAAAATTGTAATGGAACATTTTGATGACAGGTGTTATAGAACATTGTGATGAAATGGGGATGTAGCATTGTGATGACAGGGGTCATGGAACATTATGATGATAAGGGGATGTAGCATTGTGATGACAGGGGTCATGGAACATTGTGATTACAGGGGTCTAGGAGCATTGTGATCAGAATGGTCATGGAGCCTTGTGATGACAAGGCCTTGGAACATCGTGATGGCAGGGGTCATGGAGCATTGTTATGACAGGGGTAATGGAACATTGTGAGGGCAATGACATGTAGGATTGTGATGAGAAAGCCATGGAGCATTCTGATGACGTGTCATGGAGCTTTGTGATGACAATGGCATTGAGCAATGTGATGAATGCGTTCATGGAGCATTGTGATGACAATGACATGGAGCATTGTGATGCCAAGGGTCATGGATCTTTGTGATGACAAAGGTCTTGGAGGATTTTGAAGACAAGGGCGTTGTGCATTGTGAGGACAAGGGCAGGGAGCATTGTGATGACAGGGTCATGGAGCAATTTGATGAAAATGGTCATGGAATATTTTGATGACAGGGGTTATGGAACATTGTGATGCCAGGGGTGTTGGAGCATTTTGATGAAAAGATTTTGGGAGCATTTTGATGGCAGGGGTTATGGAACATTGTGATGTCAGGGGCCATCGAACATTGTGATGATATGTGCATGTAGCATTGTGATGACAGGAGTCATGGAACATTGTGATGACAGGGGTGAGTGAGTATTGTGACGAATAGTGATGTAACATTGTGATATCAGTGGAGAGAGAGCATTTTGATGAGAAGTGCATGGAGCATTGTGATGACAAGTTTTATGGAGCATTGTAAGGACAAGATTGTGGAGCACTGTGATGACAAGCGCATGGTGCATTTTGATGATATGTGTCATGGAGCATCGTGCTGACAAGCGCATGGAGCATTGTGATGACAAGGGTCATGGAGCATTGTGCTGAGAAAGGCATATAGGATTGTGATGACAAGGGTCAAAGAGCATTGTGATGAAAAGTTCATGGAGCATTGTGGTTAAAATGGTCACAGAGACTGTTGATGACGAGGGCATGGAACATTGAGATGTTAAAGATCATGAATCATTGTGATGAATGAAGTCACGGAGCATTGTGATGACAGGGGTCATGTAACAATGTGATAACAAGGGATTGGAGCATTGTGATGACAAGGGCATGGAGCATTGGGATAATACGTGTCTTGGATTATTGCGATGAGAGTTGGAATGGCGCATTGTGATGACAAGGGCATGGAGCATTGTGATGACCAGGACATACAGTAATGTGAAGACAGGTGTCAGGGAGCATTGTGATGACATATGTAATGGCCCATTGTGATGACAATGGCATGGAGCATTGTGATGCCAAGTGTCATAGAGGATTCTGAAGACAAAGCTAATGGAGCATAGTGATGAGAAGACCATGGATAATTGTGATGATGAGCGTCATGGTGTGTTGTGATGATAAGTGTTAAGGAACATTGTGATCACAAGGGTTTGGAGCATTATGATGACAGAGGTCATGGAGAATTTTGATTTCATTGTGATGACAATAGCCTGAAGCATCATGAGGATGGGCATGGTTCATTGTGATGACAGGGTTCATGGAGCATTGAGATGTAAAGGCTCATGGAACACTGTGATTACAGGGGTCTTGGAGCATTGTGATGACAAGTGCATGGAGCATTGTGAGGAGAAGGCCATGGAACATTCTGATGACATGCCTCACGGAGCTTTGTGATGACAAGGGCATGGAGCCTTGTGATTACAAGGGTCTTGGTGCATTGTGATGACAAGGGTCATGGAGCCTTGTGATGACAAGGCCGTGGAACATTGTGATGGCACGGGTAATGGAGCATTGTTATGACAGAGGTAATGGAGCATTGTGATGAGAAGGGCATTGAGCATTGGTGTGAAATATTTCATGGATTATTGTGATTAGAGTGGGCATGGAGCATTGTGATGACAAGGGCATGGAACACTGTGATATATGGGTCATGAAGGATTGTAATGACAAGGGCATGAAGCATTGTGATGAGAAGGGCATCGAGCATTGTGATGACAAGTGTCATGGAGCTTTGTGATGACAAGGGCTTGGAGCAATGTGATGAGAGTGTTCATGTAGAATTGTGATGACAATGACATGGAGCATTGTGATGCCAAGGGTCATGGAGCTTTGTGATGACAAAGGTCATGGAGCATTTTGATGACAAGTGTGTGGTGCATTGTGATGAGAAGTGCAGGGAGCATTTTGATGACAGGGTCATGCAGAAATTTGATGAAAAGTGAAATGGAAAATTTTGATGACAGGGGATATAGAACATTGTGATGCCAGGTGTCATAGAGCATTGGGATGAAAAGGGTCATGGAGCATTTTGATGACAGGGGTTATGGAATATTGTGATAATAAGGGGATGTAGCATTGTGATGACAGGGGTCCTGGAGGATTCTGATGAGAAAGCTAATGGAGCATTGTGATGACAATGGCTTGGAGCATTGTGATGACAAGGGTCAGGGAGCATTGTGCTGACAGGTGCATTGAGAATTGTGATGAAAAGGGTCATGGAGTATTCTGATGAAAAGCTTGTGGAGTATTTTGATGAAAATGGCATGGAGCATTGTGATGAAAAATGCATGAGGCATTGTGATGACAAGTGAATTGAGAATTGTGATGACAAACGTCATGGAGCTTTGTGATGAAAAGGGCATGGAGTATTGTGATGACAGGCATCATGGAGCGTTGTGATGACAAGTGTTATGGAACACTGTGATCACAAGGGTTTGGAGCATTGTGATGACAGAGTTCATGGATCATTTTGATTTCAAGGAGCATGGAGCATTTTGATGACAAGGGCATGAAGCAATGTGATCCCAATGTTCAGGGAGGACTCTGATGACAATGGTAATGGAGTATTGTGATGACAAGCGAATAGAGCATTGCAATGACAATGTTATGTAGCATTTTGCTGAAAAAGGCATGGAGCATTGTTATGACAGGTGTCATGGAGCACTGTGATGACAAGTGTCACGGAGCATTGTGAATAAATGGGTCATGGAGCATTGTGATGACAAGGGCATGGATCATTGTGATGACAAATGTCATGCAGCATTGGGCTGAAAATGTTCATGGAGTATTGTGATGACAGGGGTGATGGAGCATTTTGATGAGAAGGTCATAGGGCATTGGGCTGAAAATATTCATGGAGTATTGTGATGACAAGGATCATGCAGCATTTTGATGAGAAGTTCCTGGAGCACTTTGATGAGAGGACAATGGAGACTTGTGATGACAAGTCTCATGGAGCATTCTGATGAAAAGGGACATGGAGCATTGTGATTACAGGTGTCTAGGACCATTGTTATTACAAGGGCATGGAGCATTGTGAGGAGAAGGCCATGGAGAATTCTGATGACATGCGTCATTGAGCTTTGTGATGACAAGGTCATGGAGCTTTGTGATTTCAGGGGTCTTGGAGCATTATGATTAAAAGGGCATGGATCATTGTGATGAAAAAGGCATGGAGACGTGTCATGACAGGGTTAATGGAGCATACTGATGACAAGTGTCAGGGAGCATTGTGATGACAAGTGTATTGAGCATTGTGATGACAAAGGTCATGGAGCATTGTGATGAGAAGACCATGGATAATTGTGATGATGAGCGTCATGGGGTGTTGTGATGATAAGTGTTATGGAACATTGTGATCACAAGGGATTGGAGCATTATGAGGACAGAGGTCATGGAGAATATTGATTTCATTGTGATGACAATAGCCTGAAGCATTATGATGATGGGCATGGTCCATTGTGATGGCAGGGTTCATGGAGCTGTGAGAAGAAAACACGCATGGAGCATTTTGATTACAAGGGTCTTGGAGCATTGTGATGACAAGGGCATGGAGCATAGTGATGAAAGGGCCATGGAACATTCTGATGACATGCGTCATGGAGCTTTTTGATGACAAGGGCATGGAGCATTTTGATTAGAGGGGTCGTGGAGCATTGTGATGACAAGTGTCTTCGATCCTTCTGATGACAAGGCCGTGGAATATTGTGATGGCAGGTGTCATGGAGCATTGTTATGACAGAAATAAAGGAGCATTGTGATGAGACGGGCATGGGGCATTGGTCTGAAATGTTTCATGGATTATTGTGATGAGAGTGGGCATAGAGCATGGGGATGATAAGGGCAGGGAACACTGTGATACATGGGTCATGGAGGATTGTAATGACAAGGGCATGGGGCATTGTGATTAGAAGGGCATCGAGCATTGTGATGACAAGTTTCATGGAGCTTTGTGATGACAAGGGCATGGAGCAATGTGATGCCAACGGTCATGGCCCTTTGTGATGACAAAGGTATTGGAGCATTTTGTTGACAAGTTCATGGTGCATTGTGATGAGAAGGGCAGGGAGTATTTTGATGACAGTGTCATGCAGCAATATGATGAAAAGTGTATTGGAACATTTTGATGACAGGGGTTATAGAATATTGTGATGTCAGGGGTCATGGAACATTGTGATGATAAAGGGATGTAGCATTGTGATGACAGGGGTCATGGGATATTGTGATTACAGGGGTGAGGGAGTATTGTGACGACTAGTGATGGAACACTGTGATATCTCTGGTGAGAGAGCATTTTGATGAGAAGTTTATGGAGCATTGTGATTACAGGGTTTATGGAGCATTGCAATGACAAGTTTCTGGACCGTTGTGATGAAAAGCGAATGGCACATTGTGATGACAAGGGTCATGGAACATTTTTCAGACAAAGGAATGGAGCATTTTGATGACAATGGTCACAGAGCATTGTGATTAAAATGGCATGGGGCATTGTGATGAAAAAGGCATGGAGCCGTTTCGTGACTGGGTTCAAGGAGCATTCTGATGACAATGGTTATGGAGCATTGTGATGAAAAGGGCATGGAGTATTGTGATGACAGGCATCATGGAGCATTGTGATGACAAGTGTTATGGGACACTGTGATCACAAGGGTTTCGAGCATTGTGATGAGAGAAGTCATGGATCATTTTGATTTCAAGGAACATGGAGCATTGTGATGACAAGGGCATGAAGCAATGTGATTCCAAGGTTCATGGAGGATTGTGATGACTATGGAAATGGTGTATTGTGATGACAAGCGCATAGAGCATTGTAATGACAAGGTAATGTAGCATTTTGCTGACAAAGGCATGGAGCATAGGGATGACAGGTGTCATGGAGAACTGTGATGACAAGAGTCATGGAGCATTGTGAATAAAGGGGTCATGGAGCATTGGGATGACAAGGGCATGGATCATTGTGATGACAAGTGTCATGGATCATTGGGCTGAAAATGTTCATGGAGTATTGTGATGACAGGGGCCATGGAGCATTGTGATGACACAGGTCAAGGAGAATTCTGATTTCATTGTGCTGACAATAGCCGGAAGCATTATGATGTTGGGCATGATGCATTGTGCTGACAGGGTTCATGGAGCATTGAGATGAAATGGGGCATGGAGCATTGTGATTACAGAGGTCTTGGAGCACTGTGATGACAAGGGCATGGAACATTTTGATGAGAAGGCCATGGAACTTTCTGATGGCATGTGTCATGGAGCTTTGTGATGACAAGGGCATGGAGAATTGTGATTACAGGGGTCTTGGAGCATTGTGATGACAAGGGTCATGGATCTTTGTGATGACAAAGGTCATGTAGCATTTTGATGTCAAGGGCGCTGTGCATTTTGATGAGAAGAGCAGGGATCATTGTGATGACAGGGTCATGGAGCAATTTCATGAAAATGTCATGGAACATTTTGATGACAGTTGTTATGGAACATTGTGATGTCAGGGGTCATGGAGCATTTTGATGAAAAGGGTCATGGAGCATTTTGATGACAGGTGTTATGGAACATTGTGATGTCAGGGGTCATCGAACATGGTGATGATAAGTGCATGTAGCATTGTGATGACAGGAGTCATGGAACATTGGGATGAGAGGGGTGAGGGAGTATTGTGACAAATAGTGATGTAGAATTGTGATACCAGTGTTGAGAGAGCATTTTGATGAGAAGTGCATGGAGCATTGTGATCACAAGGGCATGGAACTTTGGTCTAATAAGTTTCATGAATTATTGCAATGAGAGTTGGAATGGCGCATTGTGATGACAAGGGCATGGAGCATTGTGATGACCAGGTCATGCAGTATTGTGAAGACAGGTGTCAGGGAGCATTGTGATGACATATGTAATGTCCCATTGTGATGACAATTGCATGGAACATTGTGATGCCAAGTGTCATGGAGGAATCTGATGACAATGTAATGGAGCATTGTGATGACAATGGCTTGGAGCATTGTGATGACAAGTGTCAGGGAGCATTGTGCTGACAAGTGCATGGAGATTTGTGATGACAAGGGTCATCTAACATTCTGATGACAAACTTGTGGACAATTTTGATGACAATGGCAAGGAGCATTGTGATGTAAACGGCATGGGGAATTGTGATGAAAAGGCATGGAGCCTTTTCGTGACAGGGTTCAAGGAGCATTCTGAGGAAAAGTGTCAGGGAGCATTGTGCTGACAAGTGTATTGAGCATTGTGATGACAATGGTCATGGAGCATTGTGATGAAAAGGGCATGGAGTATTGTGATGACAGGCATCATGGAGCGTTGTGATGACAAGTGTTATGAAACACTGTGATCACAAGGGCTTGGAGCATTGTGATGACAGAGGTCATGGATCATTTTGATTTCAAGGAGCATGGAGCATTGTGATGACAAGGGAATGAAGCAATATGATCCCAATGTTCATGGAGGATTGTGATGACAATGGAAATGGAGTATTGTGATGACAAGCACATAGAGCATTGTAATGACAAGGTCATGTAGCATTTTGCTGACAAAGGCAAGGAGCATTGTGATGACAGGTGTCAAGGAGCACTGTGATGACAAGCGTCATGGAGCATTGTGAATACAGGGGTTATGGAGCATTGGGAGGACAAGGGCATGGATCATTGTGATGACAAGTGTCATGGAGCATTGTGATGACTAAGGAATGGAGCATTCTGATGACAAGAGTCTCGGATCATTGTGTTGTCAGGTGTCATCGCGTGTTGTGATGACAGTGGTCATGGAGAATTGTGATGATATTGGTCATGGAGCATTGCAATGACAATGGAATGGAGCATGGTGATGACAAAGTCCTGGAGCATTGTGATGAGAAGACCATGGAGACTTTTGATGAGAAGTCTCATGGAGCATTCTTTTGAAAAGGGGCATGGAGCATTGTGATTACAGGAGTCTTGGAGCATTGTGATGACAAGGGCATGAATCATGGTGATGAGAAGGCCATGGAGCATTCTGATGACATGCGTCCTGGAGCTTTGTGATGACAAGGGCATGGAGCATTGTGATTACAGGGATCTTGGAGCATTGTGATGAAAAGGGCATTGATTATTGTGATGAAATAGGCATGGAGCCTTGTCATAACATGGTTCAAGGAGCATACTGACGACAACTGTCAGGGAGCATTGTGATGACAAATGTTTTGAGCATTGTGATGAAAAAGATCATGGAACATTGTGATGAGAAGACCATGGATAATTGTGATGACGAGCGTCATGGGGCATTGTTATGACAAGTGTCATGGAGCCTTGTGATGACAAGGCCATGTATCATTGTGATGGCAGTGGTCATGGAGCATTGTTATGAGAGGGGTAATGGAGCATTTTGATGAGAAGGGCATGGAGCATTGGTCTGAAATATTTCATGGATTATTGTGAAGAGAGTGGCATGGTGCATTGTGATGAAAAGGGCATGGAACATTGGTCTGAAATATTTCATGGATTATTGTGAAGAGAGTGGCATGGTGCATTGTGATGACAAGGGCATGGAACACTGTGATACATGGGTAATGGGTCATGGAGCTTTGTGATGAAAAATCATAGAGCATTGTGATGACAAATATAATGGAGCATTGTGATGACAGGGACATGGAGCATTGTTATGACCGGGGCATGGAACATTGGTCTGACAAGTTTCACAGATTATTGTGATGAAAGTGGACATAGTGCATGGTGATGACAATGCCATGGATCATTTTGAAGAGAAGCTCATGGAGTATTGTGAAGACAGGTGTCAGGGAGCATTGTGATGACATATGTCATGGTCCATTGCGAAGACAATGGCAGGGAGTATTGTGATGCCAAATGTAATGGAGGATTGTGATGACAAATAAAATGGAGCATTGTGATGACTAGGGCTTACAGCATTATGATGACAAGGGACATTGAGAATTTTCATGACAAGGTCGTGAAGCATTGTGATGACAAGATCCTGGAGCATTGTGATGAGAAATCCATGGAGCTTTGTGATCACAATTCTCATGGAGCATACTGATGAAAAAGGGCATGCAGCATTGTCATGAGATGGCCATGCAGCATTCTGATGACATGGGTCATGGAGCTTTGTGATGAAAAGGGCTTGGAGCATTGTGATTACAGGGGTCTTGGCGCATTGTGATGAAAAGGGCACGGATCATTGTGATGAAAAAGGCATGGAGCCTTGTCATGACAGGGTTAATGGAGCATACTGAAGACAAGTGTCAGGGAGCATTGTGATGACAAGTGTATTGAGCATTGCGATGACAGAGGTCATGGATCATTTTGATTTCAAGGAGCATGGCGCATTGTGATGACAAGGTCATGAAGCAATGTGATCCCAAGGTTCATGGAGGATTGTGATGACAATGGTAATGGAGTATTGTGTTGACAAGCGCATAGAGCATTGTAATGACAAGGTCATGTAGCATTTTGCTGACAAAGGCGTGGAGCATTGTAATGACAGGTGTCATGGAGCACTGTGATGACAAGCGTCACAGAGCATTGTGAATACAGGGGTCATGGAGCATTGGGAGGACAAGAGCATGGATCATTGTGATGACAGGAGTCATGGAGCGTTGTGATGACAGAGGTCATGGAGAATTTTGATTTCACTGTACTGACAATAGCCGGAAGCATTATTATGATGGGCATGGTGCATTGTGATGACAGGGTTCATGGAGTGTTGAGATTAAAAGGGGCATGAAGCATTGTGATTACAGGGGTCTGGGAGCATTGTGATGTCAAGGGCATGGAGCATTTTGATGAGAAGGCCATGGAACATTCTGATGACATGTGTCATGGAGCTTTGTGATGACAAGGGCATGGAGCATTGTGATTACAGGTGTTTTGGAGCATTTTGATGACAAGGGTCATGGTGCCTTGTGATTGCAAGGCCGTGGAATATTGTGAGGGCAGGGGTCATGGAGCATTGTTAAGACAGGGGTAATGGAGCATTGTGATGAGAAGGGCATGGAACATTGTGATTACAAGGTTTATGGAGCTTTGACATGAGAAATTTGTGGACCGTTGGGATGAAAAGTGCGTGGCACGTTGTGATGATAAGGGTCATGGAGCATTTTTCTGACAAAGGCATGGAGCATTGTGATGACAAGGGTCACGGAGCATTGTGATGAAAAGTTCATGGAGCATTGTGGTTACACAGGTAACAGAGCCCTGTGATGACGCGGGCATCGACCATTGTGATGACAAATGTTATGAAGAATTGTGATGACTGGAGTCAAAGAGCATTGTGATGATAGGGGTCATAGAGCATAGTGATGACAAGGGCATGGAGCATTGGGCTGAGAAAGGCATATAGCATTGTGATGACAAGGGGCAAAGAGCATTGTGATGAAATGTTCATGGAGCAATGTAGTTAAAAATGTTACAGAGACTGTTGATGATGAGGGCATGGACCATTGTGATGACAAACGCCATGGATCATTGTGATGACTGGAGTCTCGGAGCACTGTGATGACAGGGGTCATGGAGCATTGTGATAATATGGGCATGGAGCATTGTGATGACAAGGGAATGGAACATTGGTCTAATAAGTTTCATGGATTATTGTGATGACAGTTGTAATGGCGCATTGTGATGACAAGGGCATGGAGAATTATGACGACCAGGTCATGCAGTATTGTCAAGATAGGTGTCAGGGAGCATTGTGAGACATATGTAATGTCCCATTGTGAAGACAATGGCATGGAGCACTGTGATGAAAACGGCATGGGGCATTGTGATGAAAAAGGCATGGAGCCTTTTCCTGACAGGGTTCAAGGAGCATTCTGATGACAAGTGTCAGTGAGCATTGTGATGACAAGTGTATTAAGAATTGTGCTGACAAAGGTCATGGAGCATTGTGATGAAAAGGGCATGGAGTATTGTGATGACAGGCATCATGGAGCATTGTTATGACAAGTGTTATGGAACACTGTAATCCCATGTGTTTGGAGCATTGTGATGACAGAGCTCATGGATCATTTTCATTTCAAGGAGCATGGAGCATTGTGATGACAAGGGCATGAAGGAATGTGATCCCAAGGTTCATGGAGGATTTTGATGACAATGGAAATGGAGTATTGTGATGACAAGCGCATAGAGCATTGTAAAGACAAGGACATGTAGCATTTTGCTGACAAAGGCATGGAGCATTGTGATGACAAGTGTCATGGAGCACTGTGATGACAAGCGTCACGGAGCATTGTGAATACAGGGGTCATGGAGCATTGGGATGACAAGGGCATGGATCATTGTGATGACAAGGGTCATGGAGCACTGGGCTGAATATATTCATGGAGTGTTGTGATGACAGGGGTCATGGAGCATTGTGATGACTAGGGAATGGAGCACTGTGATGACAAAAGTCCAAGATCATTGAGTTTTCAGGTGTCATGGAGTGTTGTGATGAGAGTGGTCATGGAGCATTGTGATGATATTGGCCATGGAGCATTGTGATGAGTAGGTCGTGGAGCATTGGGCTGAAAATGTTCATGGATTATTGTGATGACAGGGGTCATGGAGCATTGTGATGACAAGGGAATGGAGCATGGTGATGACAAGGTCCTGGAGCACTGTGATGAGAAGACCATGGAGACTTGTGATGATAAGTCTCATGGAGCATTCTGATGAAAAAGGTCATGGAGCATTTTGATAACAGGGCTTATGGAACATTGTGATGTCACGGGTCATGGAACATTGTGTTGATAAGGGGATGTAGCATTGTGATGACAGGGGTCATGGAACACTGTGATTACAGGGGTGAGGGAGGATTGTGATAACTAGTGATGGTACATTGTGATATCTCAGGTGAGAGAGCATTTGGATGAGAAGTGCATGGAGCATTGTGATTACAATGTTTATGGTGCATAGGGATGACAAGGTTGTGGATCATTGTGATGAAAAGCGCGTGGCACATTGTGATGACAAAGGTCATGGAGCATTGTTCTGACAAAGGCATGGAGCATTGTGATGACAAGGGTCACGGAGCATTGTGATGAAAAGTTCATGGAGCATTGTGCTTACTAAGGACATAGAGCCTTGTGATGACGCGGGCATGGACCGTTGTGATGACAAACGTTATGAAGCATTGTGATGACTGGAGTCACGGAGCATTGTGATGACAGGGGAATGGAGCATTGGTCTGACAAGTTTCATAGATTATTGTGATGAGAGTGGACATGGTGCATTGTGATGACAAGGTTATGGGGCATTGTGATGAGAAGGTCATGGAGTATTTTGAAGACAGGTGTCAGGGAGCATTGTGATGACATATGTCATGGTCCATTGCGATGACAATGGCAGGGAGCATTGTGATGCCAAATGTAATGGAGGATTGTGATGGCAAATATAATGGAGCATTGTGATGACTACTGCTTGGATCATTATGATGACAAAACCATGGAGCCATGTGATGACAAGTCTCAAGGAGCATACTGATGAAAAAGGGCATGGAGCATTGTGAGGAGAAGACCAAGGAGCATTCTGATTGCATGCGTCATTGAGCTTTGTGATGACAAGGGCATGGAGCATCGTGATTACATGGGTCTTGGAGCATTGTGATGAAAAGTGCATGGATCATTGTGATGAAAAAGGCATAGAACCTTGTCATGACAGGGTAAAAGGAGCATACAGACAACAAGTGTCAGGGAGCATTTTGATAACAAGTGTATTGAGCATTGTGATGACAACGGTCATGGAGCATTTTGATGAGAAGACCATTGATAATTGTGATGAGCAGTGTCATGGTGCATTGTGATGACAAGTGATATGGAATATTGTGATCACAAGGGTTTGGAGCATTGTTATGACAGAGGTCATGGAGCATTTTGATTTCTTTGTGATGACAATAGCATGAAGCATTATGATGATGGGCATGGTGCATTGTGATGACAGGTTTCATGGATCATTGAGATGAAATGGGGCATAGAGCATTGTGATTACAGGGTTCTTGGAGCATTGTGATGAGAAGGGTCATGGAGCTTTGTGATGACAAGGCCATGGAATATCGTGATGGCAGGGGTCATGGAGCATTGTTATGACTGTGGTAATGGAGCATTGTGATGGCAAGGGCATGGAGCATTGGGATGAGAAGATCATGGAGCATTCTGATGCCATATGTCATGGAGTTTTGTGAAGACAAGGGCATGGAGCAATGTGATGAGAGCCTTAATGGAGCATTGTGATTACAATGACATGGAGCATTATGATGCCAAGTGTCATGGATCTTTGTGATGACAAAGGTCATGTAGCGTTTTGATGGCAAGGGCGTTGTGCATTGTGATGAGAAGGGCAGGGAGCATTCTGATGAGAAGGTCATGGAGCAATTTGATGAAAAGTGTCATGGAACATTTTGATGGCAGGTGTTATGGAACATTGTGATGTCAGGGGTCATCGAACATTGTGATGTTAAGTGCATGTAGAATTGTGATGAAAGGAGTCATGGAACATTGTGATGAAAGGGGTGAGGGAGTATTGTGACAAATAGTGATGTAGCATTGTGATATCATTGGTGAGATAGCATTTTGATGAGAAGTGCATGGAGAATTGTGATGACAAATTTTAAGTAGCATTGTGCTGACAAAATTGTGGAAAACTGTGATGACAAGTGTATGGTGCATTGTGATGACATGTGTCATGGAGCATTGTGCTGACAAGCGCATGTAGCATTGTGATGACAAGGGTCAAAGAGCATTGTGATGAAAAGTTCATGGAGCATTGTGGTTAAAAATGTCACAGAGACTGTTGATGATGACGGCTTGGACAATTGTGATGACAAAAGTCATGAAGCATTGTGATGACTGGAGTCACGGAGCATGGTGATGACAGGGGTCATGGAGCATTGTGATAACAAGGGCATGGAGCATTGTGATGACAAGGGCATGGAACATTGGTCTAATATGTTTCATGGATTATTGCGATGACAGTTGGAATGGCGTATTGTGATGACAAGGGCATGGAGCATTGTGATGACCAGGTCATGCAGTATTGTGAAGACAGGTGTCAGGGAGCATAGTGATGACATATGTAAAGGCCCATTGTGATGACAATGGCATGGAGCATCTGATGCCAAGTGTCATGGAGGATTTTGATGACAAAGTAATGGAGCACTGTGATATCAAGAGTCAGGGAGCATTGTGCTGATAAGTGCATGGAGAATTGTTATGACAAGGGTCATGGAGCATTCTGATGACAAGCATGTGGAGTATTTTGATGACAATTACATGGAGCATTGTGATGAAAACGGCATGGGGCATTGTGATTAAAATGTCATGGAGTATTTTCGTGACAGGGTTCAAGGAGCATTCTGACGACAAGTGTCAGGGAGCATTGTGATGACAAGTGTATTGAGAATTGTGATGACAAAGGTCATGGAGCATTGTGATGAAAAGGGCATGGAGTATTGTGATGACAGGCATCATGGAGCATTGTGATGACAAGTGTTTTGGAACACTGTGATCACAAGGGTTTGGAGCATTGTGATGACAGTGGTCATGGATCATTTTGATTTCAAGGAGCATGGAGCATTTTGATGACAAGGGCATGAAGCAATGTGATCCCAAGGTTCATGGAGGATTGTGATGACAATGGAAATGGAGTATTGTGATGACATGCACATAGAGCATTGTAATGACAAGGTCATGTAGCATTTTGCTGACAAAGGCATGAAGCATTGTGATGACATGTGTCATGGAGCATTGTGATGACAATGGAATGGAGCATGGTGATGTCAAAGTCCTGGAGCATTCTGATGAGAAGACCATGGAGACTTCTGATGAGACGTCTCATGGAGCATTCTGATGAAAAGGGGCATGGAGCATTGTGATTACAGGGGTCTTGGAGCATTGTGATGACTAGGCCATGAAGCATTGTGATGAGAAGGCCATGGAGCATTCTGATGACATGTGTCATGGAGTTTTGTGATGACAAGGGCATGGAGCATTTGTGATTACAGGGATCTTGGAGCATTGTGATGAAAAGTGCATGGATCATTGTTATGAAAAAGGCATGGAGCCTTGTCATGACAGGGTTCAAGGAGCATACTGACGACAAGTGTCAGGGAGCATTGTGATGACAAGTGTATTGAGCATTGTGATGACAAAGATCATGGAGCATTGTGATGAGAAGACCATGGATAATTGTGGTGATGAGCATCATGGGGTGTTGTGATGATAAGTGTTATGGAACATTGTGATCACAAGGGTTTGGAGCATTATGATGACAGAGGTCATGGAGAATATTGATTTCTTTGTGATGACAATAGCCTGAAGCATTATGATGATGGGCATGGTGCATTGTGATGACCGGGGTCCTGCAGCATTGAGATGAAAAGGGGCATGGAGCATTGTGATTACAAGGGTCTTGGAGCATTGTGATGACAAGGGCATGGAGCACTGTGATGAGAAGCCCATGGAACATTCTGATGACATGCGTCATGGAGCTTTGTGATGACAAGGGCATGGATCATTGTGCTTTCAGGGGTCTGGAGCACTGTGGTTACAAGTGTCATGGAACCTTGTGATGACTAGGCCGTGGAACATTGTGATGACAACGGTCATGGTGCATTGTTATGACAGGTGTAATGGAGCATTTTGATGAGAAGGGCATGGAACATTGGTCTGAAATGTTTCATGGATTATTGTGATGAGAGTGGGCATGGAGCATTGTTATGACAAGGGCACGGAACACTGTGATACATGGGTCATGCAGGATTGTAATGACAATGGCATGGAGCATTGTGAAGAGAAGGGCATCGAGCATTGTGATGACAAGTGTCATGGAGCTTTGTGATGACAAGGGCATGGAGCAATGTGATGAGAGGTTTCATGGAGCATTGTGATGACAATGACATGGAGCATTGTGATGCCAAGGGTCATGGAGCTTTGTGATGATAAGTCATGGAGCATTTTGATGACAAGGGCATGGTGCACTGTGCTGAGAAGTGCAGGGATTATTTTGATGACCATGTCATGCAGCAATTTGATAAAAACTGTAAAGGAATATTTTGATGGCAGGGGTTATAGAACATTGTGATGTCAGGGGTCTTGGATCTTTGGGATGAAAAGTGTCATGGAGCATTTTGTTGACAGGGGTTATGGAACATTGTGATGTCAGGGGTCATGGAACATTGTGATGATAACTGGATGTAGCATTGTGATGATAGGGTCCTGGAACTTTGTGATTACAGGGGTGAGGGCGTATTGTGATGACTAGAGTTGGAACATTGTGATATCTCTGGTGAGAGAGCATTTTGATGAGAAGTGCATGGACCATTGTGATTACAAGGTTTATGAAGCATAGCAATGACAATGTTGTGGACCGTTGTGATGAAATGTGCGTTGCAAATTGTGATGACTATGGTCAATGAGCATTGTTCTGACAAAGACATGGAGCTTTGTGATGACAAGGGCATGGAGCATTTTGATTACATGGGTCTTGGAGCATTGTGATGAACAGGGCATGGATCATTGTGATGAAAATGGCATGGAGCCTTGTCATGACAGGGTTCAAGGAGCATATTGACGACAAGTGTCAGGGAGCATTGTGATGACAAGTGTATTTGAGAATTGTGATGACAAAGATCATGGAGCATTGTGATGAGAAGACCATGGACAATTGTGATGACGAGAGTCATGGGGCATTGTGATGACAAGTGTTTTGGAATATTGTGATCACAAGGGTGTGTGGCATTGTTATGACAGAGGTCATGGAGCATTTTGATTTCATTGTGATGACAATAGCATGAAGCATTATGATGATGGGCAAGGTTCATTGTGATGACAGGGTTCATGGATCATTGAGATGGAAAGGGTTATAGAGCATTGTGATTACAGGGTTCTTGGAGCATTGTGATGAGAAGGGTCAAGGAGGTTTGTGATGACAAGGCCATGGAACATCGTGATGGCAAGGGTCATGAAGCATTGTTATCACAGGGTAATGGAGCATTGTGATGAGAAGTCCATGGAGCTTTCTGATGACATGTGTCATGGAGCTTTGTGAAGACAAGAGCATGGAGCACTGTGATGAGAGCGTTCATGGAGCATTGTGATGACAATGACATGGAGCATTGTGATGCCAAGGGTCATTGATCTTTGTGATGACAGATGTCATGGAGCATTTTGATGGCAAGGGCGTTGTGCATTGTGATGAGAAAGGCAGGGAGCATTCTGATGACAGGGTCATGGAGCAATTTGGTGAAAAGTGTCATGGAACATTTTGATGACAGGTGTTATGGAACATTGTGATGTCAGGGGTCATCCAACATAGTGATGATAAGTGCATGTAGCATTGTGATGACAGGAGTCATGGAACATTGTGATGACAGGGGTTAGAGAGTATTGTGACAAATAGTGATGTAGCATTGTGATATCAGTTGTGAGAGAGCATTTTGATGAGAAGTGCATGGAGCATTGTGATGACATATTTTAAGGAGCATTGTGATGAGAAGAGCATGGTGCATTTTGATGACATGTGTCATGGAGCATTGTGCTGAAAAGCGCATGGAGCATTTTGATGACAAGTGTACTGAGAATTGTGATGAGAAAGGTCATGGAGCATTGTGATGCAAAGGGCATGGATAATTGTGATGACAGGCATCATGGAGCGGTGTGATGACAAGTGTTATTGAACACTGTGATCACAAGGGTTTGGAGCATTGTGATGACAGAGGTCATGGATCATTTTGATTTCAAGGAGCATGGAGCATTGTGATGACAAGGGCATGAAGCAATGTGATCCCAAGTTTCATGGAGGATTGTGATGCCAATGGAAATGGAGTATTATGATGACAAGCGCATAGAGCATTGTAATGACAAGGTCATGTAGCATTTTGCTGACAAAGGCATGGAGCATTGTGATGACATGTGTCATGGAGCACTGTGATGACCAGTGTCACGAAGCATTGTGAATACAGGGGTCATGGAGCATTGGGATGACAAGGGCATGGATCATTGTGATGACAAGGGTCATGGAGCACTGGGCTGAAAATGTTCATGGAGTGTTGTGATGACAGGGGTCATGGAGCATTGTGATGACTAGGGAATGGAGCATTGTGATGACAAGAGTCCCGGATCATTGTGTTCTCGGGTGTCATGGAGTGCTGTGATGACAGTGGTCATGGAGCATTGTGATGATATTGGCCATGGAGCATTGTGATGAGTACGTCGTGGAGCATTGGGCTGAAAATGTTCATGGATTATTGTGATGACAGTGGTCATGGAGCATTGTGATGACAAGGGAATGGAGCATGGTGATGACAAGTTTGTGGAGCACTGTGATGAGAAGACCATGGAGACTTGTGATGATAAGTCTCATGGAGCATTCTGATGAAAAGGGGCATGGAGCATTGTGTTTACAGTGGTCTTGGAGCATTGTGATGACAAGGGCATGGAGCATTGTGATGAGAAGGCCATGGAGCCTTCTGATGACATGTGTCATGGAGTTTTTGATGACACGGGCATGGAGCATTGTGATTACAGGGGTCTTGGAACATTGTGATGACAAGGGCATGGAGAACTGTGAGGAGAACACCAAGGAGAATCCTGATGGCATGCGTCATTCAGCTTTATGATGACAAGGGCATGGAGCATTGGGATTATATGGGTCTTGGAGCATTGTGATGAAAAGGACATGGATCATTGTGATGAAAAAGTCATGGAGCCTTGTCATGACAGGATTCAAGGAGCATACAGACAACAAGTGTCAGGGAGCATTTTGATGACAAGTGTATTGAGCATTGTGATGACAATGGTCATGGAGCATTGTGATGAGAAGACCATGGATAATTGTGATGACGAGCGTCATGGGGCATTGTGATGACAAGTGATATGGAATATTGTGATCACAAGGGTTTGGAGCATTGTTATGACAGAAGTCATGGAGTATTTTGATTTCATTGTGATGACAATAGCCTGAAGCATTATGATGATGGGCATGGTGCATTGTGATGACAGGATTCATGGATCATTGAGATGAAAAGGGGCATAGAGCATTGTGATTACAGGGTTCTTGGAGCAATGTGATGAGAAGGGTCATGGAGCTTTGTGATGACAAGGCCATGGATCATCATGATAGCAGGTGTCATGGAGCATTGTTATGACTGGGGTAATGGACCATTGTGATGGCAAGGGCATGGAGCATTGTGATGAGAAGGCCATGGAGCATTCTGATGACATGTGTCATGGAGCTTTGTGAAGACAAGGGCATGGAGCAATGTGATGAGAGTGTTCATGGAGCATTGTGATGACAATGACATTGAGCATTGTGATGCCAAGGGTCATGGATCTTCGTGATGACAAAGACATGGAGCATTTTTTTTAAATGTTGGGTGTAGGAGTTTTTATTATTTAATTTATTTATTTTTGCTGTGTTGGGACTTTGTTTCTTTTTTTTTTCCTCCTGAAAAAAAATTTTTTTTTGCTTTATAACAAATTATTCAGTTATACATATACCTATATTCCCATATCCCCTCCCTTTTGCATCTCCCTCCCACCCTCCCTATCCCACCCCTCCAGGCGGTCCCAAAGCACCGAGCTGATCTCCCTGTGCTATGCGGCTGCTTCCCACTAGCTATCTACCTTACGTTTCATAGTGTATATATGTCCATGCCGCTGTTTCACTTTGTCACAGCTTACCCTTCCCCCTCCCCATATCCTCAAGTCCATTCTCTAGTAGGTCTGTGTCTTTATTCCTGTCTTACCCCTATGTTCTTCATGACATTTTTTTCTTAATTTCCCTATATATGTGTCAGCATACAGTATTTGTCTTTCTCTTTCTGACTTACTTCACTCTGTATGACAGACTCTAGGTCCATCCACCTCATTCAAATAGCTCAATTTCATTTCTTTTTATGGCTGAGTAATATTCCATTGTATATATGTGCCACATCTTCTTTATCCATTCATCTGATGATGGTCACTTAGGTTGTTTCCATCTCCGGGCTATTGTAAATAGGGCTGCTCTGAACATTTTGGTACATGTCTCTTTTTCAATTATGGTTTTGTCAGGGTATATGCCCAGTAGTGGGATTGCTGGGTCATATGGTAGTTCTATTTGTAGTTTTTTAAGGAACCTCCATACCGTTCTCCATAGTGGCTGTACCAATTCACATTCCCACCAGCAGTGCAAAAGTGTTCTTTTTTTTCCACACCCTCTCCAGCATTTATTGTTTCTAGATTTTTTGATGATGGCCATTCTGACTGGTGTGAGATGATATCTCATTGTAGTTTTGATTTGCATTTCTCTAATGAGCAAAGATGTTGAGCATCCTTTCATGTGTTTGTTGGCAGTCTGTATATCTTCTGTGGAGAAATGTCTATTTAGGTCTTCTGCCCATTTTTGGATTGGGTTGTTTGTTTTTTTGTTATTGAGCTGCATGAGCTGCTTATAAATTTTGGAGATTAATCCTTTGTCAGTTGCTTCATTTACAAATATTTTCTCCCATTCTGAGCGTTGTCTTTTGGTCTTGTTTATGGTTTCCTTTGCTGTGCAAAAGCTTTTAAGTTTCATTAGGTCCCATGTGTTTATTTTTGTCTTTATTTCCATTTCTCTAGGAGGTGGGTCAAAAAGGATCTTGCTGTGATTTATGTCATAGAGTGTTCTGCCTATGTTTTCCTCTAAGAGTTTGATAGTGTCTGGCCTTACATTTAGGTCTTTAATCCATTTTGAGCTTATTTTTGTGTATGGTGTTAGGGAGTGATCTAATCTCATACTTTTACATGTCCCTATCCAGTTTTCCCAACACCACTTATTGAAGAGACTGTCCTTTCTCCACTGTACATTCCTGCCTCCTTTGTCAAGGATAAGGTGACCATATGTCCGTGGGTTTATCTCTGGGCTTTCTATCCTGTTCCACTGATCTATATTTCTGTTTTTGTGCCAGTACCATACTGTCTTGATTACTGTAGCTTTGTAGTATAGTCTGAAGTCAGGGAGCCTGATTCCTCCAGCTCCATTTTTCGTTCTCAAGATTGCTTTGGCTATTCGGGGTCTTTTGTGTTTCCATACAAATTGTGAAAGTTTTCGTTCCAGTTCTGTGAAAAATGCCAGTGGTAGTTTGATAGGGATTGCATTGAATCTGTAGATTGCTTTGGGTAGTAGAGTCATTTTCACAATATTGATTCTTCCAATCCAAGAACATGGTATATCTCTCCATCTATTTGTATCATCTTTAATTTCTTTCATCAGTGTCTTATAATTTTCTGCATACAGGTCTTTTGTCTCCTTAGGTAGGTTTATTCCTAGATATTTTATTCTTTTTGTTGCAATGGTAAATGGGAGTGTTTTCTTAATTTCACTTTCAGATATTTCATCATTAGTATATAGGAATGCCAGAGATTTCTTTGCATTAATTTTGTATCCTGCAACTTTACCAAATTCATTGATTAGCTCTAGTAGTTTTCTGGTAGCATCTTTAGGATTCTCTATGTATAGTATCATGTCATCTGCAAACAGTGACAGCTTTACTTCTTCTTTTCCGATTTGGATTCCTTTTATTTCCTTTTCTTCTCTGATTGCTGTGGCTAAAACTTCCAAAACTAGGTTGAATAAGAGTGGTGAGAGTGGGCAACCTTGTCTTGTTCCTGATCTTAGTAGAAATTGTTTCAGTTTTTCACCATTGAGGACGATGCTGGCTGTGGGTTTGTCATATATGGCCTTTATTATGTTGAGGAAAGTTCCCTCTATGCCTACTTTCTGCAGGGTTTTTATCATAAATGGGTGTTGAATTTTGTCGAAAGCTTTCTCTGCATCTATTGAGATGATCATATGGTTTTTCTCCTTCAATTTGGTAATATGGTGTATCACGTTGATTGATTTGCGTATATTGAAGAATCCTTGCATTCCTGGAATAAACCCCACTTGATCATGGTGTATGATCCTTTTAATGTGCTGTTGGATTCTGTTTGCTAGTATTTTGTTGAGGATTTTTGCATCTATGTTCATCAGTGATATTGGCCTATAGTTTTCTTTCTTTGTGACATCCTTGTCTGGTTTTGGTATCAGGGTGATGGTGGTCTCATAGAATGAGTTTGGAGTGTTCCTCCCTCTGCTATATTTTGGAAGAGTTTGAGAAGGATAGGTGTTAGCTCTTCTCTAAATGCTTGATAGAATTCACCTGTGAAGCCATCTGGCCCTGGGCTTTTGTTTGTTGGAAGATTTTTTATCACAGTTTCAATTTCAGTGCTTGTGATTGGTCTGTTCATATTTTCTATTTCTTCCTGATTCAGTCTTGGCAGGCTGTGCATTTCTAAGAATTTGTCCATTTCTTCCAGGTTGTCCATTTTATTGGCATAGAGTTGCTTATAGTAATCTCTCATGATCTTTTGTATTTCTGCAGTGTCAGTTGTTACTTCTCCTTTTTCATTTCTAATTCTATTGATTTGTGTCTTCTCCTTTTTTTTCTTGATGAGTCTGGCTAATGGTTTATCAATTTTGTTTATCTTCTCAAAGAACCAGCTTTTAGTTTTATTGATCCTTGCTATCGTTTCCTTCATTTCTTTTTCATTTATTTCTGATCTGATTTTTATGATTTCTTTCCTTCTGCTAACTTTGGGATGTTTTTGTTCTTCTTTCTCTAATTGCTTTAGGTGCAAAGTTAGGTTGTTTATTCGAGATGTTTCCTGTTTCTTAAGGTGGGATTGTATTGCTATAAACTTCCCCCTTAGAACTGCTTTTGCTGCGTCCCATAGGTTTTGGGTCGTCGTGTCTCCATTGTCATTTGTTTCTAGGTTTTCTTTAATTTCCCCTTTGATTTCTTCAGTGATCACTTTGTTATTAAGTAGTGTATTGTTTAGCCTCCATGTGTTTGTATTTTTTACAGCTCTTTTCCTGTAATTGATATCTAGTCTCATAGCATTGTGGTCAGAAAAGATACTTGATACAATTTCAATTTTCTTACATTTACCAAGGCTTGATTTGTGACCCAGATATGATCTATCCTGGAGAATGTTCCATGAGCACTTGAGAAAAATGTGTATTCTGTTGTTTTTGGATGGGATGTCCTATAAGTATCAATTAAGTCCATCTTGTTTAATGTATCATTTAAAGCTTGTGTTTCCTTATTTATTTTCATTTTGGATGATCTGTCCATTGGTGAAAGTGGGGTGTTAAAGTCCCCTACTATGATTGTGTTACTGTTGATTTCTCCTTTTTTGGCTGTTAGTATTTGCCTTATGTATTGAGGTGCTCCTATGTTTGGTGCATAAATATTTACAATTGTTATATCTTCTTCTTGGATCGATCCCTTTATCATTATGTAGTGTCCTTCTCGGTCTCTTCCAGTATTCTTTATTTTAAAGTCTATTTTGTCTGATATGAGAATTGCTACTCCAGCTTTCTTTTGGTTTCCATTTGCATGGGATATCTTTTTCCATCCCCTTACTTTCAGTCTGTATGTGTCTCTAGGTCTGAAATGGGTCTCTTGTAGACAGCATATATATGGGTCTTGTTTTTGTATCCATTCAGCCAATCTGTGTCTTTTGGTGGGAGCATTTAGTCCATTTACATTTAAGGTAATTATTGTTATGTATGTTCCTATTCCCATTTTCTTAATTGTTTTGGGTTCGTTATTGTAGGTCTTTTCCTTCTGTTGTGTTTCTTGCCTAGAGAAGTTCCTTTAGCATTTGTTGTAAAGCTGGTTTGGTGGTGCTGAACGCTTTCAGCTTTTGCTTGTCTGTAAACGTTTTAATTTCTCCATCAAATCTGAATGAGATCCTTGCTGGGTAGAGTCATCTTGGTTGCAGGTTTTTCTCTTTCATCACTTTTATTATGTCCTGCCACTCCCTTCTGGCTTGTAGAGTTTCTGCTGAGAGATCAGCTGTTATCCTGATGGGGATTCCCTTGTGTGTTATTTGTTGTTTTTGCCTTGCTGCTTTTAATATGATTTCCTTGTGTTTAATTTTTGACAGTTTGATTAATATGTGTCTTGGCGTATTTCTCCTTGGATTTATTCTGTATGGGACTCTCTGTGCCTCCTGGACTTGATTAACTATTTCCTTCCCCATATTAGGGAAGTTTTCAACTATAATCTCTTCAAATATTTTCTCAGTCCCTTTCTTTTTCTCTTCTTCTTCTGGAACCCCTATAATTCAAATGTTGGTTCATTTAATGTTGTCCCAGAGGTCTCTGAGACTGTCCTCTGTTCTTTTCATTCTTTTTTCTTTATTTTGCTCTGCAGCAGTTATTTCCACTATTTTATCTTCCACCTCACTTATCCGTTCTTCTGCCTCAGTTATTCTGCTATTGATCCCATCTAGAGTGCTTTTTATTTCATTTATTGTGTTTTTAATCGATGCTTGATTCATCTTTAGTTCTTCTAGGTCCTTGTTAACTGTTTCTTGCATTTTGTCTATTCTGTTTCCAAGATTTTGGATCTGGGAAATAGAATCTTGGATCATCTTTACCATCATTATTCTGAATTCTTTTTCAGGTAGACTGCCTATTACCTCTTCATTTGTTAGGTATGGTGGGTTTTTATCTTGCTCCTTCTCCTGCTGTGTGTTTTTCTGTCTTCTCAGTTTGCTTATCTTACTGTGTTTGGAATCTCCTTTTTTCAGGCTGCAGGTTCGTAGTTTCCGTTGTTTTTGTTGTCTGTCCCCAGTGGCTAAGGTTGGTTTAGTGGGTTGTGTAGGCTTCCTGGTGGAGGGGACTAGTGCCTGTGTTCTGGTGGGTGAGGCTGGATCTTGTCTTTCTGGTGGGCAGGTCCACGTCTGGTGGTGTGTTTTGGGGTGTCTGCGGACTTTTTATGATTTTAGGCTGCCTCTCTGCTAATGGGTGGCGTTGTGTTCCTGTCTTGCTAGTTGTTTGGCATAGGGTGTCCAGCACTGTAGCTTGCTGGTCGTTGAGTGAAGCTGGGTGCTGGTGTTGAGATAGAGATCTCTGGAAGATTTTCGCCGTTTGATATTATGTGGAGCTGGGAGGTCTCTTGTGGACCAGTGTCCTGAAGTTGGCTCTCCCACCTCAGAGGCACAGCACTGACTCCTGGCTCCTCAATTTGGGATGATTTGTTGTCCATTCATATATTCCACAGATGCAGGGTACATCAAGTTGATTGTGGAGCTTTAATCTGCTGCTTCTGAGGCTGCTGGGAGAGGTTTCCCTTTCTCTTTGTTCTCACAGCTCCTGGGTCTCAGCTTTGGATTTGGCCCCGCTTCTGCATGTAGGTCGCCGGAGGGCGTCTGTTCTTCACTTAGACAGGACAGGGTTAAAGGAGCAGCCTCTTCGGGGACTCTGGCTCTCTCAGGCCGGGCGGGAGGGAGGGGCACGGAGTGCGGGGCGAGCCTGCAGTGGCAGAGGTCGGTGTGATGTTGCACCAGCCCGAGGCGCACCGTGCGTTCTCCCCGAGAAGCCGCCCCTGGATCCCGGGACCCTGGCAGTGGCGGGCTGCACAGGCTCCAGGAAGGGCGGTGTGGAAAGTGACCCATGCTCGCACACAGGCATCTTGCCGGTGGCAGCAGCAGCCCCAGCGTCCCACGCCCGTCACCGGGCTCCGCGCCTTCAGTCACGTCTCGCGCCCGTCTGTGGAGCCCCTTTAAGCAGCGCTCTTAATCCCCTCTCCTCGCACACCAGGAAACCAAGAGGGGAGAAAAAGTCTCTTGCCTCTTCGGCAGCTCCAGAGTTTTCCCGGACGCCCTGCCGGCTAGCTGTGGCTCATTAGCCCCCTTCCGGCTGAGTTCTCGCCGCCAGCCCCAGTCCTCTCCCTGCGCTCTTACCGAAGCCCGAGCCTCAGCTTCCAGCGACGCCGGGGCGAGCGGACAAGCCTCTCGGTCTGGTGAGTGCCGCTCGGCACCGATAATCTGTGCGGGAATCTCTCCGCTTTGCCCTACCAAGGAATGTGGGGAGTTTCTTGCCTTTTGGGAGGTCCGGGGTCCTCTGCCAGCATCCAGCAGGTGTTCTGTAGAAGTTGCTCCACGTGCAGCTGTATTTCTGGTGTATCCGTGGGGAGGACGGTGACCTCCACATCTTACTATTCCGCCATCTTACCCGGAAGTCTCTCGACATGGAGCATTTTGATGGCAAGGGCGTTGTGCATTGTGATGAGAAAGGCAGGGAGCATTCTGATAACAGAGTCATGGAGCAATTTGATGAAAAGTGTCATGGAACATTTTGATGACAGGTGTTATGGAACATTGTGATGTCAGGGGTCATCGAACATTGTGATGATAAGTGCATGTAGCATTTTGATGACAGGAGTCATGGAACATTGTGATGACAGGGGTGAGGGACTATTGTGACAAATAGTGATGTAGCATTGTGATATCAGTGGTGAGAGAGCATTTTGATGAGAAGTGCATGGAGCATTGTGATTACAAGGTTTATGGAGCATGGCAATGACAAGTATGTGGACCGTTGTGATGAAATGTGCGTGGCACATTTTGAAGACAATGGTCATGGAGCATTGTTCTCACAAAGAAATGGAGCATTGTGATGACAATGGTCACAGAGAATTGTGATGAAATGTTCATGGAGCATTGTGGTTACAAAGGTCACAGAGCCTTGTGATGACACGGGCATGGACCATTGTGATGACAAACGTTATGAAGCATTGTGATGACTGGAGTCACGGAGCATTGTGATGAAAGGGGTCATGGAGCATTGTGATGACATGTGTCATGGAACATTGTGCTGACAAGTGCATGGAGCATTGTGATGTCAAGAGTCATGGAGCATTGTGCTGAGAAAGGCATAGAGCATTGTGATGACAAGGGTCAAAGAGCATTGTGATGAAAAGTTCATGGAGCATTGTGGTTAAAAAGGTCACAGAGACTGTTGATGACGAGGGCATGGACCATTGTGGTGACAAAGGTCATGAAGCATTGTGATGACTGGAGTCACGGAGCATTGTGAAGACGGGGGTCATGGAGCATTGTGATAACAAGGGCATGGAGCATTGTGATGACAAGGGCATGGAGCATTGATCTAATAAGTTTCATGGATTATTGCGATGACACTTGGAATGGTGCATTGTGATGAAAAGGGCATGGAGCATTATGATGACCAGGTCATGCATTATTGTGAAGACAGGTGTCAGGGAGCATTGTGATGACATATGTAATGGCCCACTGTGATGACAAGGGCATGGAGCATTGTGATGACAAGGGCATGGAGCATTGTGATTATATGGGTCTTGGAGCATTGTGATGAAAATGGCATGGATCATTGTGATGAAAATGGCATGGAGCCTTGTCATGACAGGGTTCAAGGAGCATACTGATGACAAATGTCAGGGAGCATTTTGATGACAAGTGTATTTGAGAATTTTTATGACAAAGATCATGGAGTATTGTGATGGGAAGACCATGTATAATTGTGATGACGAGCGTCATGGGGCATTGTGATGACAAGTGTTTTGGAATATTGTGAGCACAAGGGTTTGGAGCATTGTTATGACAGAGGTCATGGAGCATTTTGATTTCATTCTGATGACAATAGCATGAAGCATTATGATGATGGGCATAGTGCATTGTGATGACAGGGTTCATGGATCATTGAGATGAAAAGGGACATAGAGCATTGTGATTACAGGGTTCTTGGAGCATTGTGATGATATGGGTCATGGAGCTTTGTGATGAAAAGGCCATGGAACATAGTGATGGCAGGGATCATGGAGCATTGTTATGACAGGTGTAATGGAGAATTGTGATGGCAAGGGCATGGAGCATTGTGATGAGAAGGCCATGGAGCATTCTGATGACCTGTGTCATGGAGCTTTGTGAAGACAAGGGCATGGAGCAATGGGATGAGAGCGTTCATGGAGCACTGTGATGACAATCACATGGAGCACCGTGATGCCAAGGGTCATGGATCTTTGTGATGACAAATGTCATGGAGCATTTTGATGGCAAGGGTGTTGTGCATTGTGATGAGAAGGGCAGGGAACATTCTGATGACAGGGTCATGGAGCAATTTGATGAAAACTGTCATGGAACATTTTGATGACAGGTGTTCTGGAACATTGTGATGTCAGGGGTCATCGAACATTGTGATGATAAGAGCATGTAGCATTGTGATGATAGCAGTCATGGAACATTGTGATGACAGGGGTGAGGGAGTATTGTGAAAAATAGTGATGTAGCATGGTGATATCAGCGGTGAGAGAGCATTTTGATGAGAAGTACATGGAGCACTGTGATGACAAATTTATGGAGCATTGTGATAACAAGATTGTGGAGCACTGTGATGACAAGCGCATGGTGCATTGTGATGACATGTGTCATGGAACATTGTGCTGACAAGTGCATGGAGCATTGTGATGAGAAGGGTCAAAGAGCATTGTGATGAAAAGTTCATGGAGCATTGTGGTTAAAAAGGTCACAGAGACTGTTGATGACGAGGGCATGGACCACTGTGATGACAAAGTCAGGAAGCATTGTGATGACTGGAGTAACGGAGCACTGGGATGACAGGTGTCATGGAGCATTGTGATAACAACGGCATGGAGCATTGTGATGACAAGGGCATGGAACATTGGTCTAATATGTTTCATGGATTATTGCGATGACAGTTGGAATGGCACATTGTGATGACAAGGGCATGGAGAATTGTGATGACCAGTTCATGCAGTATTGTGAAGACAGGTGTCAGGGAGGATTGTGATGACATATGTAATGGCCCATTGTGATGACAATGGCATGGAGCATTGTGTTGCCAAGTGTCATGGAGGATTCTGATGACAAAGGTAATGGAGCATTGTGATGACAATGGCTTGGAGCATTGTGATGACAAGGGTCAGGGAGCATTGTGCTGACAAGTGCATGGAGAATTGTGATGACAAGCGTCAAGGAGCCTTCTGATGACAAGCTTGTGGAGTATTTTGATGACAATGGCATGGAGCATTGTGATGAAAACGGCATGGGGCATTGTGATGGAAAAGGCAAGAAGCCATTTCATGACAGGGTTCAAGGAGCATTCTGAAGACAAGTGTCAGTGAGCATTGTGATGACAAGTGTATTGAGAATTGTGATGACAAAGATCATGGAGCATTGTGATGAAAAGGGTATAGAGTATTGTAATGACAGGCATCATGGAGCATTGTGATGACAAGTGTTATGGAACACTGTGATCACAAGGTTTTGGAGCATTGTGATGACAGAGGTCATGGATCATTTTGATTTCAAGGAGCATGGAGCATTGTGATGACAAGGGCATGAAGCAATGTGATCCCAAGGTTCATGGAGGATTGTGATGACAATGGAAATGGAGTATTGTAATTACAAGCGCATAGAGCATTGTAATGACAAGGTCATGTAGCATTTTGCTGACAAAGGCATGGAGCATTGTGATGACATGTGTCATGGAGCATTGTGATGACAACGGAGTGGAGCATGGTGTTGAAAAAGTCCTGGAGCATTGTGATGAGAAGACCATGGAGACTTGTGATGACAAGTCTCATGGAGCATTCTGATGGAAAGGGGCATGAAGCATTGTGATTACATGGGTCTTGGAGCATTGTGATGACTAGTGCATGGAGCATTGTGATGTGAAGGCCATGGAGCATTCTGATCACATGCGTCATGGAGTTTTGTGATGAGAAGGGCATGGAGCATTGGTGATTACAGGGATCTTGGAGCATTGTGATGAAAAGTGCATGGATCATTGTTATGAAAAAGGCATGGAGCCTTGTCATGACAGGGTTCAAGGAGCATACTGACGACAAGTGTCAGGGAGCATTGTGATGACAAGTGTATTGAGCATTGTGATGACAAGATCATGGAGCTTTGTGATGAGAAGACCATGGATAATTGTGATGATGAGCGTCATGGTGTGTTGTGTTCATAAGTGTTATGGAACATTGTGATCACAAGGGTTTGGAGCATTATGATGACAGAGGTCATGGAGAATACTGATTTCATTGTGATGACAATAGCCTGAAGCATTATCATGATGGGCATGGTGCATTGTGATGACAGGGTTCATGGAGCATTGAGATGAAAAGGGCATGGAACATTCTGATGACATGCGTCATGGGGCTTTGTGATAACAAGTGCATGGGGCATTGTGATTTCAGGGGTCTGGACCATTGTGATGACAAGTGTTATGGAACCTTGTGATGACTAGGCCGTGGAACATTTTGATGGCAAGGGTCATGGAGCATTGTTATGACAGTGGTCATGGAGCATTTTGATTTCATTGTGATGACAATAGCATGAAGCATTATTATGATGGGCATGGTGCATTGTGATGACAGGGTTCATGGATCATTGACATGAAAAGGGGCATAGAACATTGTGATTAGAGGGTTCTTGGAGCATTGTGATGAGAAGGGTCATGGAGCTTTGTGATGACAAGGCCATGCAACATCGTGATAGCAGGGGTCATGGAGCATTTTTATGACTGGGGTAATGGAGCATTGTGATGGGAAGGTCATGGAGCATTGTGATGCCAAGTCAGGGAGCATTTTTATGACAAGGGTGTGGTGCATTTTGATGATAAGGGAAGGGAGCATTTTGATGACAGGGTCATGGAACAATTTGATGACAGGTGTTATGGAACATTGTGATGTCAGGGGTCCTGGAGCATTTTGATGAAATGGCTCATGGAGCAGTTTGATGACAGGTGTTATGGAACATTTTGATGTCAGGGTTCATCGAACATTGTGATGATAAGTGCATGTAGCATTGTGATGACAGATGCCATGAAACATTGTGATGACAGTGGTGATCGAGTATTGTGACAAATAGTGATGTAGCATTGTGATATCAGTGGTGAGAGAGCATTTGAATGAGAAGTGCATGGATCATTGTGGTGACAAGTTTTATGGAGCATTGTGATGCCAAATTTGTGGATCATTGTGATGACAAGTGCATGGTGCATTGTGATGACATGTGTCATGGAGCATTGTGCTGAGAAAGGCATAGAGCATTTTGATGGCAAGGGTCAAAGAGCATTGTGATGAAAATTTCATGGAGCATTGTGATTAAAAAGGTCACAGAGACTGTTGATGACGAGGACATGGACAATTCTGATGACAAAGTTCATGAAGCATTGTGATGACTGGAGTCATGGAGCATTGTGATGAACGGGGTCATGGAGAATTGTGATAACAAGGGCATGGAGCATTGTGATGACAAGGGGATGGAACAGTGGTCTATTTAGTTTCATGGATTATTGTGATGACATTTGGAATGGGGCAATGTGATGACAAGGGCATGGAGAATTGTGATGCCAATTGTCATGTAGGATTCTGCTGTCAAAGATAATTGAGCATTGTGATGACAATGGCTTGGAGTATTGTGATGACAAGAATCAGGGAGCATTGTGCTGACAAGTGCATGGAGATTTGTGATGACAAGGGTCATGGAACATTCTGATGAAAAGCTTGTGGAGTATTTTGATGACAATGGCATGGAGCATTGTGATGAAAACGGCATGGGGCATTGTGATGAAAAAGGCATGGAGCCTTTTCGTGACAGGGTTCGAGGAGCATTCTGACGACAAGTGTCAGGGAGCATTGTGATGACAAGTGTATTGAGAATTGTGATGACAAAGGTCATGGAGCATTGTGATGAAAAGGGCATGGATTTTTGTGATGACAGGCATCATGGAGCGTTGTGATGACAACTGTTATGGAACACTGTGATCAGAAGGGATTTGAGCATTTTGATGACAGAGGTCATGGATCATTTTGATTTCAAGGAACGTGGAGCATTGTGATGACAAGGGCATGAAGCAATGTGATCCCAAGATTCATGGAGGATTGTGATGACAATGGTAATGGAGTATGGTGATGACAAGTGCATAGAGCATTGTAATGACAAGGCCATGTAGCATTTTGCTGACAAAGGCATGGAGCATTGTGATGACAGGGATCATGGAGCACTGTGATGAAAAGCGTCACGGAGCATTGTGAATACAGGGGTCATGGAGCATTCGGATGACAAGGGCATGCATCACTGTGATGGCAAGGTTCATGGAGCATTGGGCTGAATATGTTCATGGAGTATTGTGATGACAAAGGTCATGGAGCATTGTGATGACAAGGGAATGGAGCATGGTGATGTCAAGTTCCTGGAGCATTGTGATGAGAAGACCATGGAGACTTGTGATGACAAGTCTCATGGAGCATTCTGATGAAAACGGTCATGTAGCATTTTGATTACAGGGGTCTTGCAGCATTGTGATGACAAGGGGATGGATTATTTTGATGACAAAGGCATGGAGCCTTTTCATGAGAGGGTACAAGGAGCATACTGACGACAAGTTTCAGGGAGCATTGTGATGACATGTTTATTGAGCATTGTGATGACAAAGATCATGGAGCATTGTTATGAGAAGACCATGGATAACTGTGATGATGAGCGTCATGGGGTGTTGTGGTGATTAGTGTAATGGAACATTGTGATCACAAGGGTTTGGAGCATTATGATGACAGACATCATGGAAAATATTGATTTCATTGTGATGACAATAGCCTGAAGCATTATGATGATGGGCATTTTGCATTGTGATGACAGGGTTCATGGAGCATTGAGATGAAAAGGGGCATAGAGCATTGTGTTTCCAGGGGTCTTGGAGCATTTTGATGACAACGGCATGGAGCATTGTGATGTGAAGGCCATGGAACATTCTGATGACATGTGTCATGGCGCTTTGTGATGACAAGGGCATTCAGCATTGTGATTTAATGGGCCTTCAGCATTGTGATGACAGGTGTCATGGAACCTTGTGATGATTAGGCCGTGGAAAATTGTGATGGCAGGGGTCATGGTGCATCGTTATGACAGAGGTAATGGAGCATTGTGATGAGAAGGGTATGGAACTTTGGTCTGAAATGTTTCAGGGATTATTGTGATGAGAGTGGGCATGGAGCATTGTGATGACAAGGGTACGGAACACTATGATACATGGGTCATGCAGGAATGTAATGACAAGGGCATGGAGCATTGTGATGAGAAGGGCATCGAGCATTCTGATGACAAGTGTCATGGAGCTTTGTGACGACAAGTGCATTGAGCAATATGATGGGAGGGTTCATGGAGCATTGTGATGACAATGACATGGAGCATTGTGATTCCAAGGGTCATGGAGCTTTGTGATGACAAGTCATGGAGCATTTTGATGACAAGGGCATGGTGCATTGTGATGAGAAGGGCAGGGAGCATTTTGATGACCGGGTCATGCAGCAATTTGATGAAAAGTGTAATGGAACATTTTGATGGCAGGTGTTATAGAACATTGTGTTGTCAGGGGTCTTGGAGCTTTGGGATGAAAACGATCATGGAGCATTTTGATGACAGGGGTTATGGAACATTGTGATGTCAGGGGTCATGGAACATTGTGAAGATAAGGGGATGTAGCAGTGTGATGACTTGTTCATGGAACATTGTGATTACAGGGGTCAGTGAGTATTGTGATGACTAGTGATGGAACACTGTGATATCTCTGGTGAGAGAGCATTTTGATGAGAAGTGCATGGAGCATTGTGATTATAAGGTTTATGGAGCATGGCAATGACAAGGTTGTGGACCGATGTGATGAAATGTGCGTGGCACATTTTGAAGACAATGGTCATGGAGCATTGTTCTCACAAAGAAATGGAGCATTGTGATGACAAGGGTCACAGAGAATTGTGATGAAATGTTCATGGAACATTGTGGTTACAAAGGTCACAGGGCCTTGTGATGACACGGGCATGGACCATTGTGATGACAAACGTTATGAAGCATTGTGATGACTGGAGTCACGGAGCATTGTGATGTCAGGGGTCATGGAGCCTTGTGATGACATGTTTCATGGAGCATTGTGATGAAAAGTGCATGGAGCATTGTGCTGACAAGGGTCATGGAGCATTGTGCTGAGAAAGGCATAGAGCATTGTGATGACAAGTATTAAAGAGCATTGTGATGAAAATTTCATGGAGCATTGTGGTTAAAAAGTTCACAGAGACTGTTGATGACGAGGGCATGGACCATTGTTGTGACAAAGGTCATGAAGCATTGTGATGACTGGAGTCACAGAGCATTGTGATGGCAGGGGTCATGGAGTATTGTGATAACAAGGGCATGGAGCATTGTGATGACAAGGGCATGGATCATTGGTCTAATAAGTTTCATGGATTATTGCGATGACAGTTGGAATGGTGCATTGTGATGACAAGGGAATGGAGCATTGTGATGACCAGGTCATGCAGTATTGTGAAGACAGGTGTCAGGGAGCATTGTGATGACATATGTAATGGCCCATTGTGATGACAATGGTATGGAGCATTGGGATGCAAAGTGTCATGGAGGATTCTGATGACAAAGGTAATGGAGCATTGTGATGACAATGGCTTGGAGAATTGTGATGACAAGAGTCATGGAGCATTCTGATGACAAGCTTGTGGAGTATTTTCATGACAATGGCATGGAGCTTTGTAATAAAAACGGCATGGTGCATTGTGATGAAAAAGGCATGGAGCCTTTTCGTGACAGGTTTCAAGGAGCATTCTGATGACAAGTGTCAGGGAGCATTGTGACGACAAGTGTATTGAGAATTGTGATGACAAAGGTCATGGAGCATTGTGATGAAAAGGGCATGGAGTATTGTGATGACAGGCATCATGGAGCGTTGTGATTAAAAGTGTTATGGAACATTGTGATCACAAGGGTTTGGAGCATTGTGATGAGAGAGGTCATGGATCATTTTGATTTCAAGGAGCATGGAGCATTGTGATGACAAGGGCAAGAAACAATGTGATCCCAAGGTTCATGGAGGATTGTGATGACAATGGAAGTGGAGTATTGTGATGACAAGCGTATAGAGCATTGTAATGACAAGGTCATGTAGCATTTTGCTGACAAAGTCATGGAGCACTGTGATGACATGTGTCATGGAGCACTGTGATTACAAGCGTCACGGAACTTTGTGAATACAGGGGTCATGGAGCATTGGGATGACAAGGGCATGGATCATTGTGATGACAAGGGTCATGGAGCACTGGGCTGAAAATGTTCATGGAGTGTTGTGATGACTGGGGTCATGGAGCATTGTGATGACTGGGGTCATGGAGCATTGTGATGACAAGTGTCCCGGATCATTGTCTTTTCAGGTGTCATGGAGTGTTGTGATGACAGTGGTCATGGAGCTATGAGATGATATTGGCCATGGAGCATTGTGATGTGTAGGTCGTGGAGCATTGGGCTGAATATGTTAATGGATTATTGTGATGACAGTGGTCATGGAGCATTGTGATGACAAGGGAATGGAGCATGGTGATGACAAGGTCCTGGAGCATTGTGATGAGAAGTCCATGGCTACTTATGATGACAATTCGCATGGAGGATTCTGAGGAAAAGGGACATGGAGCATTGTGACTACAGGGGTCTTGGAGCATTGTGATGACTAGGGCATGGGACACTGTGATACATGGGTCATGGGTCATGGAGTTTTGTGATGACAAGTCATGGATCATTGTGATGACAAGGGCATGGAGCATTGTGATGACAGGGGCATGGAGCATTGGTCTGACAAGTTTCACAGATTATTGTGATGACAGTGGACATGGTGCATTGTGATGACAAGGGCATGGATCATTGTGAAGAGAAGGTCATGGTGTATTGTGAAGACAGGTGTCAGGGAGCATTGTGATGACATATGTCATGGTCCATTGCGATGACAATGGCTGGGAGTACTGTGATGCCAAATGTAATGGAGGATTGTGATGACAAATATAATGGAGCATTGTGATGACTAGGGCTTGGAGCATTATGATAACAATGGTCGTTGAGAATTTTCATGACAAGGTCGTGAAGCATTGTTATGACAAGGTCCTGGAGCATTGTGATGAGAAAACCATGTAGCCTTGTGATGACAAGTCTCCTGGAGCATACTGATGAAAATGGGCATGGAGCATTGTGATTAGAGGGGTCTTGGCACATTGTGATGACAAGGGCATGGAGCATTGTGAGGAGAAGGCCAAGGAGCATTCTGATGACATGGGTCATTGAGCATTGTGATGACAAGGGCATGGAGCACTGTGATTACAGGGGTCTTGGAGCATTGTGATGAAAATGGCATGGATCATTGTGATGAAAAATGCATGGAGCCTTGTCATGACAGGATTCAAGAAGCATACAGACAACAAGTGTCAGGGAATATTTTGATGACAAGTGTACTGAGCATTGTGATGACAATGGTCATGGAGCATTTTGATGAGAGACCATGGATAACTGTGATGACGAGCGTCATGGGGCATTGTGATGACAAGTGATATGGAATATTGTGATCACAAGGGTTTGGAGCATTGATATGACAGATGTCATGGAGCATTTTGATTTCATTGTGATGACAATAGCATGAAGCATTATGATGATGGGCATGGTGCATTGTGATGAGAGGGTTCGTGGATCATTGAGATGAAAAGGGGCATAGAGCATTGTGATTAGAGGGTTCTTGGAATATTGTCATGAGAAGGGTCAAGGAGCTTTGTGATGACAAGGCCATGGAACATCTTATAGCAGGGGTCATGGAGCATTGTTATGACTGGTATAATGGAGCATTGTGATGGCAAGAGCATGGTGCATTGTGATGACAAGTCATGGAGCATTTTGATGACAAGGGTGAGGTGCATTTTGATGAGAAGGGAAGGGAGCATTTTGATGACAGGGTCATGGAACAATTTGATGAAAAGTGTCATGGAACATTTTGATGACAGGTGTTATGAAACATTGTGATGTCAGGGGTCATGGAGCATTTTGATGAAAAGGATCATGGAGCAGTTTGATGACAGGTGTTATGGAACATTTTGATGTCAGGGGTCATCGAACATTGTGATGATAAGTGCATGTAGCATTGTGATGACAGGTGCCATGAAACATTGTGATGACAGAGGTGAGGGAGTATTGTGACAAATAGTGATGTAGCATTGTGATATCAGTGGTGAGAGAGCATTTTTATGAGAAGTGCATGGAGCATTGTGATGACAAGTTTTATGGAGCATTGTGAAGACAATTTGGTGGAGCATTGTGATGACAAGCGCATGGTGCATTGTGATGAAAGGTGTCATGGAGCATTGTGCTGAGAAAGGCATAGAGCATTTTGATGACAAGGGTCAAAGAGCATTGTGATGAAAATTTCTTGGAGCATTGTGGTTAAAAATGTCACAGAGACTGTTGATGACGAGGACATGGACCATTGTGATGACAAAGTTCATGAAGCATTTTGATGACTGGAGTCACGGAGCATTGTGATGACAGGGGTCATGGAGCATTGTGATAACAAGGGCATGGAGCATTGTGATGACAAGGGGATGGAACAGTGGTCTATTAAGTTTTATGGATTATTGTGATGACAGTTGGAATGGGGCATTGTGATGACAATGGCATGGATCATTGTGATGCCAAGTGTCATGGAGGATTCTGATGACAAAGGTAATGGAGCATTGTGATGACAATGGCTTGGAGCATTGTGATGACAAGGGTCAGGGAGCATTGTGCTGACAAGTGCATGGAAAATTGTGATGACAAGGGTCACGGAACATTCTGATGACAAGCTTATGGTGTATTTTGATGACAATGGCATGGGGCATTGTGATGAAAACGGCATGGGTCATTGTGATGAAAAAGGCATGGAGCCTTTTCGTGATAGGGTTCAAGGAGCATTCTGACGACAATAGTCAGGGAGCATTGTGATGACAAGTGTATTGAGAATTGTGATGACAAAGGTCATGGAACATTGTGATGAAAAGGGCATGGAATATTGTGATGACAGGCATCATGGAGCGTTGTGATGACAAGTGTTATGGAACATTGTGATCACAAGGGATTTGAGCATTTTGATGACACAGGTCATGGATCATTTTGATTTCAAGGAGCATGGAGCATTGTGATGACAAGGGAATGAAGCAATGTGATCCCAATGTTCATGGAGGATTGTGATGACAATGGTAATGGAGTATTTTGATGACAAGCGCATAGAGCATTGTAATGACAAGGCCATGTATCATTTTGCTGACAAAGGCATGGAGCATTGTGATGAGAGGTGTCATGGAGCAATGTGATGACAAGCGTCACGGATCATTGTGAATACAGGGGTCATGGAGCATTGGGATGACAAGAGCATGGATCATTGTGATTGCAAGGTCCATGGATCATTGGGCTGAAAATGTTCATGAAGTATTCTGATGACAGGGGTCATGGAGCATTGTGATGACTAGGGAAGGGAGAATTTTGATGACAAAAGTCCTGGATCATTGTATTGTCAGGTGTCATGGAGTGTTGTGTTGACAGTGGTCATGGATAACTGTGATGATATTGGCCATGGAGCATTGTGATTATAAGGTCATGGTGCATTTGGCTGAAAATATTCATGGAGTATTTTTATGACAAGGGAAAGTAGCATGGTGATGACAAAATCCTGGAGCATTGTGATGAGAAGACCATGGAGACATTTGATGAGAAGTCTCATGGAGCATTCTGTTGAAAAGGGGCATGGAGCATTGTGATTACAGGGGTCTTGGGGCATTGTAATGACAAGGGCATAGATCATGGTGATGAGAAGGCCATGGAGCATTCTGATGACATGTGTCATGGAGCTTTGTGATGACAAGGGCATGGAGCATTGTGATTACAGGGATCTTGGAGCATTGTGATGAAAAGGGCATGGATCATTGTGATGAAAAAGGCATAGAGCCTTGTCATGACAGTGTTCAAGGAGCATACTGACGACAAGTGTCAGGGAGCATTGTGATGACAAGTGTATTGAGCATTGTGATGACAAAGATCATGGAGCATTGTGATGAGAAGACCATGGATAATTGTGATGACGAGCGTCATGGGGTGTTGTGATGATAAGTGTTTTGGAATATTGTGATCACAAGGTTTCGGAGTATTATGATGACAGAAGTCATGGAGCATTTTGATTTCATTGTGATGTCAATAGCCTGAAGCATTATGATGATGGGCATGGTGCATTGTTATGACAGGGTTCATGAAACATTGAGATGAAAATGGGCATGGATCATTGTGGTTACAGGGTTCTTGGAGCATTGTGATGAGAAGGGTCATGGAGCCTTGTGATGACAAGGCCATGGAACATCGTGATGGCAGGGGTCATGGAGCATTGTTATCACAGGGGTAATGGAGCATTGTGATGGTAAGGGCATGGAGCATTGTGATGAGAAAGCCATGGAGCATTCTGATGACATGTGTCATGGAGCTTTGTGAAGACAAGGGCATGGAGCAATGTGATGAGAGCGTTCATGGAGCACTGTGATGACAATGACATGGAGTATTGTGATGCCAAGGGTCATGGATCTTTGTGATGACAAAGTCATGGAGCATTTTGATGGCAAGGGCGTTGTGCATTGTGATGAGAAGGGCAGGGAGCATTCTGATGACTGGGTCATGGAGCAATTTGATGAAAAGTGTCATGGAACATTTTGATGACAGGTGTTATAGAACATTGTGATGTCAGGGGTCATCGAACATTGTGATGATATGTGTATGTATCATTGTGATGACTGGAGTCATGGAACATTGTGATGACAGGGGTGAGGGAGTATTGTGACAAATAGTGATGTATCATTGTGATATCAGTGGTGAGAGAGCATTTTGATGAGAAGTGCATGGAGCATTGTGATGACAAATTTTAAGGAGCATTGTGATGACAAGATTGTGGAGCACTGTGATGACAAGCGCATGGTGCATTGTGATGACATGTGTCATGGAGCATTGTGATGACAAGGGTCAAAGAGCATTGTGATGAAAAGTTCATGGAGCATTGTGGTTAAAAAGGTCACAGAGACTGTTGATGACGAGGGCATGGACCACTGTGATGACAAAGGTCATGAAGCATTTTGATGACCGGAGTCACGGAGCATTGTGATGACAGGGGTCATGGAGCATTGTGATAACAAGGGCATGGAGCATTGTGATGACAAGGGCATGGAACATTGGTCTAATATGTTTCATGGATTATTGCGATGACAGTTGGAATGGCGCATTGTGATGACAAGTGCATGGAGCTTTGTAATGACCAGGTCATGCAGTATTGTGAAGACAGGTGTCAGGGAGCATTGTGATGACATATGTAATAGCCCATTGTGATGACAATGGCATGGAGCATTGTGATGCCAAGTGTCATGATGGATTCTGATGACAAAGGTAATGGAGCATTGTGATGACAATGGCTTGGAGCATTGTGATGACAAGGGTCAGGGAGCATTGTGCTGACAAGTGCATGGAGAATTTTGATGACAAGGGTCATGGAGCATTCTGAGGACAAGCTTGTGGAGTATATTGATGACAATGGCATGGAGCATTGTGATGAAAACGGCATGGGGCGTTGTGATGAAAAAGGCTTGGAGCCTTTTCGTGACAGGTTTCAAGGAGCATTCTGATGACAAGTGTCAGGGAGCATTGTGATGACAAGTGTATTGAGAATTGTGATGAGAAAGGTCATGGAGCATTGTGATGAAAAGGGCATGGAGTATTGTGATGACAGGCATCATGGAGCGTTGTGATGACAAGTGTTTTGGAACACTGTGATCACAAGTGTTTGGAGCATTGTGATGACAGAGGTCATGGATCATTTTGATTTCTAGGAGCATGGAGCATTGTGATGAAAAGGGCATGAAGCAATGTGATCCCAAGGTTCATGGAGGACTGTGTTGACAATGGAAATGGAGTATTGTGATGACAAGAGCATAGAGCATTGTAATGACAAGGTCATGTAGCATTTTGCTGACAAAGTCATGGAGCATTGTGATGACAGGTGTCATGGAGCACTGTGATGACAAGCGTCACGGATCATTGTGAATACAGGGGTCATGGAGCATTGGGATGACAAGGGCATGGATCATTGTGATGACAAGTGTCATGGAGCACTGGGCTGACAATGTTCATGGAGTGTTGTGATGACATGGGTCATGGAGCATTGTGATGACTAGGGAATGGAGCAATGTGATGACAAGAGTCCCGGATCATTGTGTTGCCAGTTGCCATGGAGTGTTGTGATGACAGTGGTCAAGGAGAATTGTGATGATATTGGCCATGGAGCATTGTGATGAGTAGGTCGTGGAGCACTGGGCTGAAAATGTTCATGGATTATTGTGATGACTGCGGTCATGGAACATTGTGATGACAAGGGAATGGAGCATGGTGATGACAAGGTCCTGGAGCATTGTGATGAGAAGAGCATGGAGACTTGTGATGACAAGTGTTATGGAGCATTCTGATGAAAAGGGGCATGGAGCATTGTGATTACAGGGGTCTTGGAGCATTGTGATGACTAGGGCATGAAGCATTGTGATGAGAAGGCCATGGAGCATTCTGATGACATGCGTCATGGAGTTTTTTGATGACAAGGGCAAGGAGCATTGTAATTACAGGGATCTTGGAGCATTGTTATGAAAAGGGCATGGATCATTGTGATGAAAAAAACATGGAGCCTTCTCATAACAGGGTTCAAGGAGCATACTGACGACAAGTGTCAGTGAGCATTGTGATGACAAGTGTTTTGAGCATTGTGATGACAAAGATCATGGAGTATTGTGATGAGGAGACCATGGATAATTGTGATGATGAGCGTCATGGGGTGTTGTGATGATAAGTGTTATGGAACATTGTGATCACAAGGGTTTGGAGCATTTTGATGACAGAGGTCATGGAGAATATTGATTTCATTGTGATGACAATAGCCTGAAGCATTATGATGATGGGCATGGTGCACTGTGATGACAGGGTTCAAGGAACATTGAAATGAAAAGGGGCATGGAACATTGTGATTACAAGGGTCTTGGAGCATTGTGATGACAAGGGCATGGAGCATTGTGATTTCAGTGGTATTGAGCATTGTGATGACAAGTGTCATGGAACCTTGTGATGACTAGGCCGTGGAACATTGTGATGGCAGGGGTCATGGTGCATTGTTATGACAGGTGTAATGGAGCATTTTGATGAGAAGGGCATGGAACATTGGTCTGGAATGTTTCATGGATTATTGTGAAGAGAGTGGGCATGAAGAATTGTGAGGATAAGGGCACAGAACACTATGATACATGGGTCAAGCAGGATTGTAATGACAAGTGCATGGAGCATTGTGATAAGAAGGGCATCGAGCATTATGATGACAAGTGTCATGGAGCCTTCTGATGACAAGGGCATTGAGTAATGTGATGAGAGTTTTCATGGAGCATTGTGATGACAATGACATGGAGCATTGTCATGCCAAGTGTCAGGGAGCTTTGTTATGACAAGTAATGGAGCATTTTGATGACAAGGGCAAGATGCATTGTGATGAGAAGGGCAGGGAGCATTTTGATGACCGGGTCAGGCAGGAATTTGATGAAAAGTGTAATGGAATATTTTGATGGCAGGGGTTATAGAACATTGTGATGTCAGGGGTCTTTGAGCTTTGGACGAAAAGGGTCATGGTGTATTTTGATGACAGGGGTTATGGAACATTGTGATGTCAGGTGTCATGGAGCATTTTGATGACAAGTGTTTTGGAACATTGTGATCACAAGGGATTGGAGCATTGTGATGACAGAGGTCATGGATCATTTTGCTTTGAAGGAGCATGGAGCATTTTGATGACAAGGGCATGAAGCAATATGATACCAATGTTCATGGAGGATTATGATGACAATGGTAATGGAGTATTTTGATGACAAGCGCATAGAGGATTGTAATGACAAGGCCATGTAGCATTTTGCTGACAAAGGCATGGAGCACTGTGATGACAGGTGTCATGTTGCACTGTGATGACAAGCGTCACGGAGCATTGTGAAAACAGTGGTCATGGAGCATATAGATGACAAGGACATGGATCATTGTGATGACAAGGGTCATGGAACATTGGCCTGAAAATGTTCATGGAGTATTGTGATGACAGGTGTCATGGAGCATTGTGATGTCTAGGGAATGGAACATTGTGATGACAAGAGGCCCGAATCATTGTGTTGTCAGGTGTCATGGATTGTTGTGATGACAGTGGTCATGGAGCATTGTGATGATATTGGCCAATGAGCATTGTGATGAGAAGACCTTGGGTAATTGTGATGTCGAGCATCATGGAGCACTGAAATGACAAGGGGCATGAAGCATTGTGATGACAGGTGTCACGGAGTATTATGATGACAGGGGTCATGGAGCATTGTGATGACAAGGGCGTGGAGCTTTGTGATGATATGTGCATGGAGCATTGTGATGACAAGTGCATGGAGCATTGCAATGTCAAGTGGATGGAGAATTGTGATGACAAGAGCATGTAACATTTTGATGAGAAGTGTCATGTAGCCTTGTGACTACAAGGACGTGGAGAATTGTGATGACAAGGGACATGGAGCATTGTGATAACCAGGGCATGGTGCATTGTTATGACATAGGTCATGGAGCATTATTATGAGAACGGCCATGGTGCATTCTGACATAAGATATCACTTATGAAGGGAATGTAAACATGGCTACTTATGAACTGATTTAGGGAAGAAAACAGAGTCTCAGATTTAGAAAACAATCTAACGCTTGCATAAGGGGAAATAGAGGTGGGGAGATGCACAATACATAAGATTGATATTAGCACAGGTACCGTTCCATAATCCAAAACAGAAGAAACAAGCCCTACTCCTTCCTCAGTGAATGGAACTCAACATCCCTATTCCCCTCAGAGAAATATATCTGACTAGTAAGAATTTTAAAACCTATGTATTGATATGTCTCTGTAAGGGAACCAAGTGTGTCTAGAACGGTATAAACATGGCAGTGAGAATCAGCTCAAACCCACTATAAAAATGAATTTCAAAACAAAACCTAAAAACAGTAAAATTCTTATACAATACCTTCAGGGGTTCTGATGAATCCTGGAATGACCCTATCTACAATGACAGCTGGATGTGGCATAAGGCTGGTCACTTGGGACTGAGAGGATTGGTGAGATTGGGTGAAAAAATGCAGACCATTTAAAGCAATAATGCCTGCCACCCATTCCATGGTTCCCAACTCTCCAGGTAGATGGGAATATCACTACAGTTATAACGTGTATGGGAACCTAGAGAATGGAAACCAGCTGATGGTGAAAGGTTTCTAAAACTCTACAACATTTATCTCTCCTTGTGATCCAGTTTGACATTCGAACTGCTTTACTATCAATCACCCAACTTGGAAAGTCAGCCCCTATAACCTCCTGGTTCGCACAGTTGGCAAATTGTGCAGAGGATATAAGGGAAGAGAGAGAACCAATGAGAGAGTAGCTACAGGCATTTGGACGGCCACATGTCTCTCTAAATTCCCGTCACAAAGAGGAATTAACCAAAGTCTCAGCATGCCCACCAGAACCAGTATAAGTCCAGAAGCAAAACGGTTGATTTGCAGTCATCTCACAAAAACGCGAGTTGAAAAATGGAACTCAGGGCCACAGCAATTCACTAACCTGCAGAGTTATAAAGGACTACTCTCTTCGAAAAATCTGTTGAGGGAAAGCCACGAGGCAGAAGGGAAAATGAGGCAGAATGGCATGAAACCGATTTCAAGAGGTACATTGGAATCGCCTTTAAACACAAGAAAAGCATTACAACTTTGAAAATTATGGAAATGGCCATAAAGGGCATATGGGTTTTCACGTGAATATATTCAGGAGAAAACGCATATGCCCTTTTTAGACAAGCAAGCAAACGGGCAATGCAAATCAGCACTACAAAGAAGTATCACTTCCCACCAGTCAAAAGGGACATCCAAAAAATGGGTAAAAACCAGACAGGCAAGACAGGCCCTGGAGAACAGGGAGCCTTGTTATGCTGATGGGCGGGATGTAAATTGCCAACTGCCTCTTTGGAGGAGTGCATCGTTTTCCCTAAAACAAGTAAACAACAGAGCTACAGAGCCAAGGGCAGTTCCAGTCTAGGGAATATACCTTGGGAAAATTGAAAACCAATAAGACAGAGCCACCCCAAAATTTAGGGCTGCACTGCTTACAAAAACCTCAACTTTGGTACACCTTAAATACCCCAGGAAAGACAAAAATGGTTCAAGAAATTGTGGTACTTACGTAAGATGGAATGTCCCTCAGCCATGGAATCAATGTCATAAGACAAGTAGCAGCAAAATGAGTGGATTCAGGTATGATGATTCTAAGTGAAATAAGTCACACAGAAAAAGAAACTTATCATAAGATATCACTTATGAAGATCCTGTAAATATGGCTACACATCAACTGAGTTAAAAAAGAGAACAGAGTCTCACATTTAGAAAACACGCTTATTCCTGCTTAAGGGGGAAGGAGAGGTGGGGTGATGCATAAAACCAGAGTGTGATATTAGTACAGGTACCGTTCCAAAAATCAAATATGGAATAGACAAGACCTACAACTTCCTCAGTGAAAGGGACTGAAAAGCCCATATTCCCCGCAGAGGAATATATCTTACTAGTAAGAATTTTAAAACCTATGTATTGATATGTCTCCATAAGGGAATCAAGTGTGTCTAGACTGGCATAAACATGGCAGTGAGAATCAGCTCAAACCCACTATAAAAAGACTTTCAAAAAAAAACAAAAACAACAGGGAAATTATTTACAATTCATTCAGGGTCTCTGATGAAACCTGGAATGACCCTATCTACAGCAACAGCTGGAAGTGGCATAAGGCTGGACACCTGGGACTGAGAGGATTGGTGAGATTGGGTGAGCAAATGCACACCCTTTAATGCAATAATACGTGGCACCCATTCCATGGGTCCCAACTCTCCAGGTTGAAGGGAATATTGCAACAGCTATAACATGTCCCGGAAACCAAGAGAATGTACATTTGCAAAAACCTAATACGGAATAGACAAGACCTACACCTTCCTCAGGGAAAGGGACTCAACAACCCATATTCCCCGAAGAGGATTTTATCATACTATTAAGAATCTTAAAACCTATGTATTGATATATCTCAGTAAGGGAATCACGTATATCTAAACTGGCATAAACATGGCAGTGAGAGTCAGCTCAAACTCAATATAAAAAGGAATTTCAAAATCAAACCAAAAACACCGGGAAATTCTTTACAAGACCTTCAGGGTCTCTGATGAAACCTGGTATGACTCTATCTACAATGACAGCAGGATGTGGCATAATGCTGGACACTTGGGACTGAGAGGATTGGTGAGATTGTGTGAGCAATTGCAGACCATTTAAAGCAATAATGCATGGCACCCATTCCATGTGTCCCAACTCTGCAGGTTGAAGGGAATATTACTACAGCTATAACATGTACGGGAAACCTAGAGAATGGACACACTGTGAATAGGAAAGGTCTCTAAAACTCAATGAATAGTCCCTCTCCTGGTGTTCCGGTTTGACTTGCAACTGCTTTACTATCAATCTCCCAACTTGCAGAGACAGGCTCTTTAACCTCCTGGTTCGCACAGGTTGCCAATTTGGCAGAGCATGAAAGGGAAGAGGGTGAACCAATGAGAGAGTAGCTGTTAGGCATTTGGACGGGCATATGTCACTCTTATTTCCTGTGAGGAAAAAGAATTAACCAACGTCTCAGCCACCCGCCGGGAACCAGTATAGGTCCTGAACCAAAATTTTGGACTTGCATGCAGCACACAAAAAACGAGTTGAAAAATGGAGCTCAGGGGCAGACTAATTCACAAACTGGCAGAGGAGTAATGGACCGCTATCGTGCAAAAATCTGTTCAGGGAAGGCAACGAGGTGGACTTGAAAGCGAGGCAGAATAGGCGGAAACAGATTTCAAGAGGTACGTTGGAAGTGCCGTTAAAGCACAGGAAGAGGGGCAAAACTTAGACAATGATGCACTTGGCCAAAAAGGGCGTATGAGTTTTCTCCTGAATATTTTCAGGAGAAAACACATAGAACCTTTTTGGCCAGGCAAGCAAACGGGCAATGCGAATCTACACTACAAAGAAGTATCACTTCCCACCAGTCAAAAGGGGCATCCACAAAATATGTAAAAACCAGAAAGGCAAGACAGGCCATGGAGAACAGGGTGACTTGTTATGCTGATTGGCGGGAATAAGTTGCCAACTGCCTCTCTGGAGGAGTGCATTGTGTTCCATAAAACAAATAAACAACAGAGCTACAGAGCCAAGGGCACTTCCAGTCTAGGGAATATACCTTTAGAAAACTGGAAATCAGTAAGTCAGAGTCACCCCTAAATTTAGGGCTGCACTTCTTTCAAGAACATCAACTTGGGTACACCTTAAATATCCCAGGAAAGACAAAAATGTTTCAAGAAATTGGGGTACTTATGTACAAGGAATATCCCTCCGCCATGTAATCAATGTCATAATGCCATTAGCAGCAAAATGAGTGGATTCATGTACGATGATTCTAAGTGAAATAAGTCACACAGAAAAAGAAAATAATCATAAGATATCACTTATGAAGATCCTGTAAACATGGCTACACATGAACTGAGTTAGGAAAGAGAACAGATACTCACATTTAGAAAACTCTCCGTTGCCGGCTTAAGAGGGAAGGTGAGGTGGGGTGATGCATAAAACCAGAGATTGATATTCGTACAGGTAACGTTCCAAAAACCAAATACGGAATAGACAAGACCTACAACTTCCTCAGTGAAAGGGACTCATCAAACCGTATTCCCCGCAGACGAGTATATCTGACTAGTAAGAATCTTAAAACCTATGTATTGATATGTCTCCGTAAGGGAATCAAGTCTGTCTAGACTGGCATAAACATGGCAGTCATAATCACCTCAAACACACGATAAAAATGAATTCCCCCCCAAAAAAAAACAGGGAAATTCTTTACAATTCCTTCAGTGTCTCTGATGAAACCTGGAGTGACCCTATCTACAATGACAGCTGGATGTGTTATAAGGCTGGACACATGGGACTGAGAGGATTGTTGAGATTGGGTGAGCAAATGCAGACCCTTTAAAGCAATAATGAATGGCACCCATTCCATGGAGCCAATGTCTCCAGGTTGAAGGGAATATTACTACAGCTATAACATGTACGGGAAACCTAGAGAATGGACACACTGTGAATATCAAAGGTCTCTAAAACTCAATGAATAGTCCATCCCCTGGTGCTCCAGTTTGACTTTCCAACTGCTTTATTATCAATCTCCCAGCTTGGAGACACAGCTCCTTTAAACTCCTGGTTCGCACAGGTTGCCAAATTGGCAGTGGATGAAAGTGAAGAGGGAGATCCAATGAAAGAGTAGCTCTTAGGCATTTGGACGGACACATGTCACTCTTATATCCCGGGAGGAAGAATAATTAACCAAAGTCTCAGCCACCCACCGGGAACCAGTATAGTTCCTGAACCAAAATATTGGACATGCGTTCAGCTCACAAAAAACGAGTTAAATAATGGAGCTCAGGGGCACAGCAATTCACAAACAGGCAGAGTAATAAAGGACAACTATCGTCCAAAAATCTGTTGAGGGAAGGCAACGAGGCGGACTTGAAAGCGAGTCAGAATAGCAGGAAACAGATTTCAAGAGGTACGTTGGAATCACCTTTAAAGCACAGGAAGAGGGCCACAACTTTGACAATGATGCACTTGGCCAAAAAGGGCATATGCGTTTTCCCCTGAATATATTCAGGAGAAAACGCATACGCCGTTTTTACCCAAGCAAGCAAGTAGGCAATGAAAATCTGCACTACAAAGAAGTATCACTTCCCACCGGTCAAAAGGGACATCCACAAAATGGGCAAAAATCATAAAGGCAAGACAGGCCCTGGAGAACAGGGAGCCTTTTTATTCTGAGGGGCGGGATGTACATTGCCAACTGCCTCTCTGGAGGAGTGCATTGTGTTCCCTAAAACAAGTAAACAACAGAGCTACAGAGCCAAGAGCACTTCCAGTCTAGGGAATATACCTTGGGCAAACTGAAAATCAATAAGAAAGAGCCACCCCAAATTTAGGGCTTCACTGCTTACAAGAACATCAACTTGGGTTCAACTTAAGTATCCCAGGAAAGATAAATATGGCTCAAAAAATTGTGGTACTTATGTACGATGGAATATCCCTCAGCCATGAAATCAATGTCATAAGACCAGTAGTAGCAAAATGAGTGGATTCAGGTACGATGATTCTAAGTGAAATAAGTCACACAGAAAAAGAAACTTATCATAATCTATCACTTATGAAGATCCTGTAAACATGGCTACACATGTACTGAGTTAGGAAAGAGAACAGAGTCTCACATTTAGAAAACACTCTTATGCCTGCTTAAGGGGGATTGAGAGGTGGGGTGATGCATATAACCAGAGTTTGATATAAGCACAGGTACTGTTCCGAAAGCCAACTATGGAATAGACAAGACCTACCTATACCTTCCTCAGTGAAAGGGAGTCCAAACACCATATATCCTGCAGAGGAATATATCTGACTAGTAAGAATCTTAAAACCTATGTATTGATATGTCTCCGTAAGGGAATCAAGTGTGTGTAGACTGGCATAAACATGGCAGCGAGAATCAGCTCAAACCCACTATCAAAATGAATTTCAAAACCAAAACAAAAAACAGGGAATTTCTTTACAACTCCTTCAGGGTCTCTGATTAAACGTGGAATGACCCTGTCTACAATGACAGCTGGATGTGGCATAAGGCTGGACACTTGGGACTGAGAGGATTGGTGAGATTTGGTGAGCAAATGCAGACCCTTTAAAGCAATAATGCATGGCACCCATTCCATGGGTCCTAACTCTCCAGGTTGAAGGGAATATTACTACAGATATAACATGTATGGGAAACCTAGAGAATGGACACACTGTGAATACGAAAGGTCTCTAAAACTCAACGAATAGTCCCTCTCATTGTGCGCCAGTTTGACTTGCCAACTGCTTTACTATCAATCTCCCAACTTGGAGAGACAGCCCCTTTAACCTCCTGGTTGGTACATGTTGCCAATTTGGCAGAGGATGAAAAGGAAGAGGGAGAACCAATGAGAGAGTAGCTGTTAGGCATTTGGACGGACACATGTCACTCTTATTTCCCGGGAGGAAGAAGAATTAACAAAAGTCTCAGCCACCCCCCGAAAACCAGTATAGTTTCGGAACCAAAATATTGGACTTGCGTTCAGCTCACAAAAAAAAGAGATAAAAATGGAGCTCAGGGGCGCAGCAATTCAAAAACTGGCAGAGTAATAAAGGGCAACTATCATCCAAAAATGTGTTGAAGGAAGGCAACCAGGCGGACTTGAAAGCGAGGCAGAATAGCAGGAAACAGATTACAAGAGGTACGTTGGAATCACCTGTAAAGCACAGGAAGAGGGGTAAAACTTCGACAATGATGCACTTGGGCAAAAAGGGCGTATGCTTTTTCTCCTGAATATATGCAGGATAAAACGCATACACTCTTTTTGGCCAAGCAAGCAAGCGGGCAATGCAAATCTGCACTACAAAGAAGTATCACTTCCCACCGGTCAAAAGTGACATCCACAAAATGTGTAAAAACTAGAAAGGCAAGACAGGCCCTGGATAACAGGGAGCCATGTTATGCTGATGGGCGGGATGTAAATTGCCAACTGCGTCACTGGAGGAGTGCACTGTGTTCCCTAAAACAAGTAAACAACAGAGCTACAGAGCCAAGAGCACTTCCAGTCTAGGGAATATACCTTGGGAAAATTGAAAATCAATAAGACAGAGCCACCCCCAAATTTAGGGCTGCACTGCTTACAAGAACCTCAACTTGGGTACACCTGAAGTATCCCAGTAAATATAAACATGGTTCAAACAATTGTGGAACTTACGTACGATGGAATATCCCTCAGCCATGAAATCAATGTCATAAGACCAGTAGCAGCAAAATGAGTGGATTCAGGTACGATGATTCTAAGTGAAATAAGTCACACAGAAAAAGAAGTTTATCATAAGATATCACTTATGAAGATCCTGTAAACATGGCTACACTTGAACTGAGTTAGGAAGGAGAACAGAGTCTCACATTTAGAACACACTCTTATGCCTGTGTAAGGGGGAAGGAGAGGTGGGGTGATGCATAAAACCAGAGTTTGATATAAGCACAGGTAACGTTCCAAAAACCAACTATGGAATAGACAAGACCTACCTATACTTTCTTCAGTGAAAGGGACTCAAAACCCCATATTTCCCGCAGAGGAATATATCTGAGTAGTAAGTTTCTTAAAACCTATGTATTGATATGTCTCCATAAGGGAATCAAGTGTGTCTATACTGGCATAAGCATGGCAGCACGTATAAGCTCAAACCCACTATAAAAAGGAATTTCAAAAACAAAACAAAAAAACAGGGCCATTCTTTACAATTCCTTCAGGGTCTCTGATGAAACCTGGAATATCCATGTCTACAATGACAGCTGGATGTGGCATAAGGCTGGAAACTTGGGACTGAGAGGATTGGTGAGTTTGGGTGAGCAAATGCAGACCCTTTAAAGCAATAATGCATGGCACCCATTCCATGGGTCAGAACTCTCCAGGTTGAAGGGAATATTACTACAGCTATAACATGTACGGGAAACCTAGAGAATGGACACACTGTGAATACGAAAGGTTTCTAAAACTCAACGAATATTCCCTCTCCTGGTGCTCCAGTTTGACTTTCCAACTCATTTACTATCAATCTCCCAACTTGGAGAGACAGCCCCTTTAACCTCCTGGTGTTCACAGTTTGCCCATTTGGCAGAGGATGAAAGGGAAGAGGGAGAACCAATGAGAGAGTAGCTGTTACGCATTTGGACGGTCATATGTCACTCTAATTTCCCGGGAGGAAGAAGAATTAACCAAAGTTGTAGCCACACACCGGGAACCAGTATAGGCCCTGTACCAAAATTTTAGACATGCGTTCAGCTCACAAAAAACGAGTTGAAAAATGGAGCTCAAGGGCACATCAATTCACAAACTGGCAGAGTAATAAAGGACAACTATCATCCAAAAGTCTGTTGAGGGAAGGCAACGAGGCGGACTTGAATGCGAGGCAGAATAGCAGGAAACAGATTTCAAGAGGTACGTTGGAATCACCTGTAAAGCACAGGAAGAGGGGCACAACTTCGACAATGATGCACTTGGCCAAAATGGGCGTATGCATTTTCTCCTGAATATATGCAGGAGAAAACTCATAAGCCCTATTTGGCCAAGCAAGCACGCGAGCAATGCAAATCTGCACTACAAAGAAGTATCACTTCCCACTTGTCACAAGGGACATACACATAAAAGTTAAAAACCAGAAAGGCGAGACAGGCCCTGGAGAACAGGGAGCCTTTTTATGCTGATGGGCGGGATGTAAATTGCCAACTGCCTCTCTGGAGGAGTGCATTGTGTTCCCTAAAACAAGTAAACAACAGAGCTACAGAGCCAAGGACACTTCCAGTCTAGGGAATATACCTTGGGAAAACTGAAAATCAATAAGACAGGGCCACCCTCAAATTTAGGGCAGCACTGCTTACAAGAACCTCAACTTGGGTACACCTTAAATATCCCAGGAAATATAAAAATGGTTCAAAAAATTGTGGTACTTACATACGATGGAATATCCCTCAGCCATGAAATCAATGTCATAAGACCAGTAGCAGCAAAATGAGTGTATTCAGGTACGATGATTCTAAGTGAAATAAGTCACACAGAAAAAGAAACTTATCATAAGATATCACTTATGAAGATCCTGTAAACATCGCTACACATGAACTGAGTTAGGAAAGAGAAGAGAGTCTCACATTTAGAAAACACTCTTATGCCTGCTTAAGGGGGAAGGAGAGGTGGGGTGATGCATAAAACCAGAGTTTGATATAAGCACATGTACCGTTTCATAAACCAACTATGGAATAGATAAGACCTACACCTTCTTCAGTGAAAGGGACTCAAAACCCCATATTTCCCGCAGAGGAATATATCTGACTAGTAAGAATCTTAAAACCTATGTATTGATATGTCTCCGTAAGGGAATCAAGTGTTTTAGACTGGCATAAACATGGCAGAGAGAATGAACTCAAACCAACTATAAAAAAGAATTTCATAAACAAAACAAAAAAACAGGGCCATTCTTTACAATTCCTTCAGGGTCTCTGATGAAACCTGGAATGACCCTTTGTACAATGACAGCTGGATGTCGCATAGGGCTGGACACATGGGACTGAGAGGATTGGTGAGATTGGGTGAGCAAAGGCAGACCCTTTAAAACAATAATGCATGGCAACCATTCCATGTGTCACAACTCTCCAGGTTGAAGGGAATATTACTACAGCTATAACATATATGGGAAACCTAGAGAATGGACACACTGTGAATATGAAAGGTCTCTAAATCTCAACGAATATTCCCTCTCCTGGCGTTCCGGTTTGACTTTCCAACTGCATTACTATCAATCTCTGAACATGGAGAGACAGCACCTTTAACCTCCTGTTTCGCATATGTTGCCAATTTTGCAGAGGATGAATGGGAAGAGGGAGAACCAATGAGAGAGTAGCTGTTAGGTATTTGGACGGGCATATGTCACTCTTATTTCCCTGGAGGAAGAAGAATTAACCAAAGTCTCAGCCACCCACCGGGAACCAGAATATGTCCTGAACCAAAATATTGGACTTGCGTTCAGCTCAGAAAAAACGAGTTAAAATATGGAGCTCAGGGGCACAGCAATTCAGAAACTGGCAGAGTAAAAAAGGGCAACTATCGTCCAAAAAAGCATTGAGGGAAGGCACCTAGGTGGACTTGAAACCGAGGCAGAATAGCAGGAAACAGATTTCAAGAGGTACGTTGGAATCGCCTTTAAAGCACAGGAAGAGTGTCACAACTTCGAAAATGATGCACTTGGCCAAAAAGGGCGTATGCGTTTTCTCCTGAATATATTCAGGAGAAAACGCATACGCCCTTTTTGGCCAAGCAAGCAATCGGGAAATGCAAATCTGCACAGCAAAATAGTATCACTTCCCACCTGTCAAAAGGGACATCCACAAAATGTGTAAAAACCAGAAATCCTAGAGAGGCCCTGGAGAACATGGAGCCTTGTTATGCTGATGGGCGGGATGTAAATTGCCAACTGCCTCTCTGGAGGAGTGCATTGTGTTCCCTAAAACAAGTAAACAACAGAGCTACAGAGCCAAGGGCACTTCCATTCTATGGAATATACCTTGGGAAAACTGAAAATCAATAAGATAGAGCCACCCCAAAATTTAGGCCTGCACTACTTACAAGAATCTCAAATTGAGTACTCTCTAAATATCCCAGGATAGATAAAAATGATTCAAAAAATTGTGGTACTTATGTACGATAGATAATCCCTCAGCCATGAAATCAATTTCATAATGCCAGTAACAGGAAAATGAATGGATTCAGGTACGATGATTCTAAGTGAAATAAGTCACACAGAAAAAGAAACTTATCATAAGATAGCACTTATGAATTTTCTGTAACATGGCTACACATGAACTGAGTTAGGAAAGGGATCAGCGTCTCACATTTAGAAAACACACTTATGCCTGCTTAAGGAGGAAGGAGAGGTGGGGTGATGCGTAGAACCAGAGTTTGATATTAGTACAAGTACCATTCCAAAATCAAAATACGGAATAGACAAGACCTACACCTTCATCAGTGAAAGGGACGCAAAACCCAATATTCTGTGCAGAGGTATATATCTGACTAGTAAGAATCTTAAAACCTATGTATTGATATGTCACCGTAAGGGAATCAAGTGTGTCTAAACTGGCATAAACATGACAGTGAGAATCAGCTCAAACGCAGTAAAAAAATAAATTTCAAATACAAAACAAAAAAAAACAGGGAAAATCTTTACAATTCCTTCAGGGGCTCTGATGAAACCTGGAATGACCCTACCTACAACGAGAGCTGGATGTGGCATAAAGCTGGACACTTGAGACTGAGAGGTTTGGTGAGACTGGGTGAGCAAATGCAGACCCTTTAAAGCAATAATATGTGGCACCCATTCCATGTGTCCCAACTCTCCATGTGTAAGGGAATATTAATACAGCCATAACATTTACGGGAAACCTAGAGAATGGACACTCTGTGAATACGAAATGTTTCTAAAACTCAACATGTAGTCCCTCTCCTTGTGCTCCAGTTTGAACTTCCAACGGCTTTACTATCAATCTCCCAACTTGGAGCGATAGCCCGTAAATCCTCCTGGTTCGCACAGGTTGCCAATTTGGCAGAGGATGAAAGGGAAGAGGGAGAACCAATGAGAGAGTAGCTGTTAGGCATTTGGACAGGTACATGTCACTTTAATTGCCCAGCAGGAAGTAGAATTAACCAATGTCTCAGCCACCCTCCGGGAACCAGTATAGGTTTTGAACCATAATTTTGTATTTGCTGTTAGCTCACAAAAACGAGTTGAAAAATGGAGCTCAGGGGCACAGCAATTTACAAACTGGCAGAGTAATAGAGGAAAACTATCGTCCAAAAATCTTTTGAGGGAAGGCAGAGAGGCAGACTTTAAAACGAGGCAGAATAGCAGGAAACAGATTTCAAGAGGTACATTGGAATCAACTTTCAAGCACAGGAAGAGGGGCACAACTTCGACAATGATGCACTTGGCCAAAAAGGGCATATGCGTTTTCTCCTGAGTATATTCAGGAGAAAATGCATACGCCATTTTTGGACAAGCAAGCAAGCAGCAATGCAAATCTGCACTACAAAGAAGTATCCCTTCCCACCGGTCAAAAGGGACATCCACAAAATGTGTAAAAACCAGAAAGGCAAGACAGGCCCTGGAGATCAGGGAGCCTTGTTATGCTGATGGGCGGGATGTAAGTTGCCAACTGCCTCTCTGGAGGAGTGCATTGTGTTCCCTAAAACAAGTAAACAACAGAGCTACACAGCCAAGGGCAGTTCCAGTCTAGGGAATATACCTTGGGAAAAATGAAAATCAATAAGAGAGAGCCACCCTAAAATTTAGCGCTGCACTGCTTACAAGAACCTCAACTTGGGTACACCTTAAGTATCCCAGGAAAGACAAAAATGGTTCAAGATATTGTGGTACTTACGTACGATGGAATATCCCTCAGCCATGAAATCAATGTCATAAGGCCAGTAGCAGCAAAAAGAGTGGATTCAGGTACGATGATTCTAAGTGAAATAAGTCACACAGAAAAAGAAACTTATCATAAGATATCACTTATGAAGGTCCTGCAAACATGGCTACACATGAACTGAGTTAGGAAAGATTACAGAGTAACTAATCTTATCATAAGTTATCACTCATAGCGCGAATGTACACATGACTACACATGAACTGAACGACAAACACAACAGAGTCACACATTTAGAAAACATCTTCTGCCTGCTTAATGGGAAAGCCGAGGTGGGGTGATGCATAAAACCGCAGTTTTAAATTAGCACAGATACCGTTATATAAACCATGTATGTAATAGACAACACCTACTCACGGCACAATGAACTGGACTCAACACCCCCTATTCATTGCAGAGGAATATGTCTGACTCTAAGTTTTTTAAAACATATGTATTCTCATGTCTCCATAAAGGAATCATGTGTGTGTATAACGGCATGAACACAGCATTTAAATTCAATTAAACCCACTTATAAAAATAAATTTCAAAAGCAAAATGCAAAAACTGATAGAAAGTCTTAAAAATTACGTTCAGGGCCTGTGATGCAAGCTAGATTGACCACCTTTACACCCACAGCTGGATGAGACATAAGACTGGACACTTGGGGCTGACAAGATTGCTGAGGTTGTGTGAACAAAAGAACACCACTTAGAGCAATACTGTGTGCTACCCATTCTAGTGGTCCCAACTCTCCAGGTTTAAGGGAATCTTCTTCCAGTTAAAACATGCATGGGAAACCCAGTGGATGGTACACTGTGTAATTGGGAATGTTTTCTAAAAGGTACCTCATTTTTCCTTTTTTCGTGCTCGGCTTCGCCATTCCATCTGCATTACTCAAAATCTCCCCACTTGGAGTGTCAGCGCCTTTACCCTCCCGTTATGCACAGTTTGCAAACTGTGCAGAGGATGAACAGGAAGAGGGGAAATAAATGAGAGATTAGCTGTAGGTGTTTGGATGGGCACATGTCACTCTAGTTTCCCATCAGGAAGAATAATTAACCAAAGGCTCAGCCTGAAGCCCCGGAACAGGACTAGGGCCTAAAGTCATCCTGCGGTATTGCAGCCAGCTCACAAAGAGGCGAGTTGAAAAATGGAAATCAGGGGCACAGCAATTCACAAACTTGCAGAATTATAAAGGACAACTATCATCCAGAAATATATTGAGGAAAGGCAGTGAAGAGGATTTGAATGCAAGGCAGAATTGAAGGAAACAGATTTCAAGAGGTAGATTGGAGTCGTCTTTAAAGCACATGAAAAGCGACAGAATTTCGACAATGTTGCCCTTGGCTAAAAAGGGATTATGTGTATTTTCTTGAATATATTCGGGAAAAAATGCATATGCCCTTTTTGGCTAAGCAAGGCCTCAGGCATAGCAAATCCACACTACAGAGAAGTGTCCCTTACCTCCAGTCCAAAGGGCCATCCACATATAGTGTAAAAGCCACAAATGCAGGAAAGGCCATGGAGAAATGGGAGCCTGGTTACGCCGATGGACAGGATGTAAATTGCCAACAGCCTCTCTGGAGAACTGTATGTTGTTTTCTAAAACAGAGCTACAGAGCATAGCACACTTCCACTCATGGGCGTGTATTTTGGGAAAACTAAAAATCCACAACACACAGCCAGCCCAAAATTTAGGGCTGCTCTGTTTACAAGAACCTCGACTTCAGTACACTTTATATATCCCAGGAAAGGAAAAAAAAATGGATATAGATGTTGTGGTACTTATATACAATGGAATGTCACTCAGACATAAAATCAATGTCATAAGGCCAATAGCAGCTTAATGAGTGGCTTTAGGTACGATGATGCTAAGTGAAATGAGCCACAAAGAAAAAGAAACTTATTGTAATATATCACTTATAGAGGAAATGTAAACATGGCTACACATGAACTGAATTTCAAAAGAGAACAGAGTTACACATTTAGAAAACACACTTATGACTCCTTAAGGGGAAAGGTGACGTGGGGTGATGTGTAAAAGCAGAGTTTGAAATTAGCACAGATCCTATTCCATATACCAAATAGTTAATAGACAAGACCTACTCCTTTCTAAATGAACTGGACACAAAACACCCTATTCACTGAAGAGGAATATATCTGACTGGTAATAACCTTGAAACCTATGTATTTATATGTCTCCATAATGGAATCAAGTGTATGTAGATTGGCATAAACACAGATCAATGGAACAGGACAGAAAGCCCAGAGATAAACCTACATACCTATGGCTATCTCATCTATGACAAAGGCGCTAAGGATATACAAGGGAGAAAAGATAGTCTCTTCAGTAATTGGTGCTGGAAAAACTGGACCCCTACACATAAAAGAATGAAATTAGGACACTCCATAACACCATACACAAAAAATAAACTCTAAATTGATTAGAGATCTAAATATAAGACCAGACACTATAAAACACTTAGAGGAAACCATAGGCAGAACACTCTATGACATAAATCACAGCAAGATCCTTTTGGACACACCTCCTAGAGAAATGGAAATAAAAACTGAAATCAACAAATGGGACCTAATGAAACTTAAAAGCTTTTACACAGTACAGGAAAACATAAACAGATGCAAAAACAACCCTCAGAATGGGAGAAAATATTTTCAAATGAAGCAATTGACAAAGGATTAATCTCCAAACTTTACAGGCACCTCATGTAGCTCAATATCACAAAAACAAACAACCCAATCCAAAAACGGGCAGAATAGACATTTCTCCAAAGAAGATATACAGATTACCAAGAAACACATGAAAGGATGCTGAACATCACTAATCATTAGAGAAATGCAAATCAAAACTACCCTGAGGTATCACCTCACAGCAGTCAGAGTGGCAATCATCAAAAAAATCTACAAAACAATAAATGCTGGAGAGGCCTTTATTGGAGAAAATGGAACACACTTGCACTGTGGTTGGGAATGTAAATTGATATGGGCACTAGGGAGAACAGTACGGAGGTTCCTTTAAATAACTAACAATAGAAGTACCATACGACACAACAATCCAAGTACTGGGCATTTGCCTTGTGAAAACCATAATTCAAAAAGAGTTATGTACAAAAATGTTCATTGCAGCTCTATTTGCATTAGCCAGGACATGGAAGCAACCTAAGTGTCCATCGACAGATGAATGGATAAAGAAGATCTGGCATATATATACAATCAAATATTACTCAACCATAAAAAGAATCAAAACTGACTTATTTGTACTGAGGTGGATGGACTTAGAATCTGTCCTACACAGTGAAGTAAGTCAGAAAGGGAAAAACAAATACTGTATGTTAACAGAGATATATGGAATCTAATGAAGAAAAAAAAAGATTTTGAAGAACCTAGTGGCAGGACAGGATTAAGGACACAGACATAGAGAAAGGACTTGAGTGCACGGGAAGGGGGATGGGTAAGCTCGGACGAAGTGAGAGAGTGGCATGGACATAAATACATTACCAAATGTAACACCGATAGCTACTGAGTATCATCCACATAGAACAGGGAGATCAGCTCGGTACTTTGTGACCACATAAAGGGGTGGGATATGGAGTGTGGGAGGGAGATGCAAGAGGGAGGGGATCTGGTGATATTTGTATATGTATAGCTGATTCACTTTGTTATACAGCAGAAACGAACACTCCATTGTAAAGCAGTTATACTCCAATAAACGTGTAAAAGGAAAAAAAAAAGCCCAAGGATAAACCTACACACTTATGGTCAACTAATCTATGACAAAGGAGGCAAGACTATACAATGGAGATAAGACAGTCTCTTCAATCATTGGTGCTGGGAAATATGGAGAGCTACATGTAAAAGAATGAAATTAGAACACTCCCCAACACCATACATAAAAATATATTCAAAATGAATTAGAGACCTTAATGTAAGACCAGACAGTATAAAACTCTGAGAGGAAAACTTACGAAGGATACTCTGACGTAAATCACAGCAAGATCTTTTTTGATCCACCTCCTATAGTAATGAAATAAAAAAGAAAACTAAACAGATGGGACTAATGAAACTTAAAAGCTTTTGCAAAGCAAAGGAAACTACAAACAAGACGAAAAGACAACCTTCAGAATGGCAGAAAATATTTGCAAACGAATCAATGGACAAATGATTAATCTCCAATATATATAAACAGCTCATGCAGCTCAATATTAATAAAACAAACAACCCAATACAAAATGGAAGATCTAAATAGACATTTCTTCCAAGAAGACATAGAGATGGCCAGTATGCACATGAAAATCTGCTCAACATCACTAATTATTAGAGAAATGGAAATCGAAACTACAATGATGTATCACGTCACACCTGTTAGAATGGGCATCATCAGAAAATCTACAAACAACAAATGCTGGAGAGGGTGTGGAGAAAAGGAACCTTCTTCCACTATTGTTGGGAATGTAAATTGATACAGTCTCTATGGAGAACAGTATGGAGGTTGCTTAAAAAACTAAAAATAGAATTACCATATAATCCAGCTATCCCACTACTGGGCATATAACCAGAGAAAACCATAAATCAAAAAGACACATTCACCACAATGTTCACTGCAGCACTATTTACAATAGACAGGTAATGAAAGCAACCTAAGTGCCCACAGACAGACGAATGGATAAAGACGCGGTACATATATACAACGGAATATTACTCAGTCATACATAGGAATGAAATTGGGTCATTTGTAGAGACCTCGATGGATCTAGAGACTGTCATACAGAGTGAAGTAAGTCAGAAAGAGAAAAACAAATATTGTATATTAATGCATATATGTGGAACCTAGAAAAATGGTACAGATGAACCAGTTTGCAGGGCAGAGATAGAGACAGATGTAGAGAACAAACATATGGACACCAAGGAGGGAACGCCATGTGAGGGTGGTGGTGGAATGAATTGGGAGACTGGGATTCACATGTGCACACTTATATGTATAAAATACATATCCAATAAGAACCTGCTGTATAAAAGGAATAAATTTTAAAAAATTAAAAATAAATAAATAACATTTAATAAAATAAAACAGAAAAAAAGTATTTCCCTTCACATAGACGTCTTTATATTAATGCATTATTTCCATGTTTATATCTCCAAAATTAAAAAAAGAGGAATAAATAAAATCTACCTTGAACCAAAAAGAAAAAAAGAAAAATAAATAAAACAGAACCCACCAGTGATACAGAGTAAAATTGTATCAGGGCACTTGCTCCAGTGGTAAAAAATTCTTAAGTTGGTCAGAGGTGGGAAATCGTCTCCCATGCCGTCAGCAGCGCTCCCCCCCACAAGGAGCATCCTCATTGCAAAGCTGGGGGACTGTGTCGAGGCGTCTGTGAGTAAATGTGAGCTGAGCCCCAGTCCTGCTGCAGCTGAACTCTTCCCACCCTTTCCAGGTAAAACACCTGAATATGTACAAGCACTTGCAAGCCTAGAGGAAGGGCTGTGGAGCCACACTAGTGAGAGCACGCAGGCCGACTTGGTGCCTGCAGGCCAGCCAGGATGGTCCTGGCCCCAGATGCTCTTCTGGAAGCTTTCCATTTCCCTGCCTGAGATACCCCTCCTGCCACAGCCCCCACTGCATTTTTACTTCCTCACCTCTGGCTGGGGAGAAATTCCAGTGGCAGGTATGGGTGACACATCCTCTTCTTTAGCAGGTGGCAGCCTGGCAAATCCTGCAGAAAGTCCAGCAGAGCCCCACTCACACTGGGCCACCCACAAAGCCACGCCCCCTCACTCCCTCCCACGACCCCAGCCCCGAAACTGCTGACGGGGCAGAGAATATGGCGTCAGGCACAGCTACAGGGGCTCTTGCTGACTGGAGAGGTGTTTATATTGACCTCAACCCAGGCACACCTGTGGGGTTGGGGCTGGCAGGCAGTGTCAGGCTGCCCAAATCAGCCAAACCTCACCCCTCAGGGGCTCACAGTTGCAGAAAATGAACCTTGCTAAACGGGTCAGGCCCAAGGAACAGGTGTGGGCCTTGAGAGTCAGGATAGACAAGGGGCTGCAGCTGCGGCTTGTTTTCTTATCATTTTATCTGGTCCATGAGTGGAAAACAACTTCAAGAAGACCCTATCCTAATGAGAGGAACCCAGGAGTCAGGGAGAGGAGTGATGGTGGGTGGAGACAGAGGCCTGGTGCCCTGGCTGCAGTGGAAGTGTCTGGAAGTCCAGGCAGAGAGAGGCTGCACAGAGTGATAGCCAGGGTCACAGACCTGTCAGAGTTACTGTTTGTTAGTTCAAGTCCTGCTCTGAGGTGTTCTGTGTCAGCTGTGAGCGACAGGTGAGCTGGGGGTTCTCTGCAAGGTGGGCTATGTGCACAGTTCCTGTGTGTCCAGCCCTGCTGGGGTACCTGCCCAGGGGAGTTCCGTATCCTGGGAAGGGCCTGACTATGAGAGCCCCATGGGCTGCTGGGTAGCTGCACAGGTGAGCTCCATACCCTGGGAGGGACTTGAACACGAGAGCCCCGTGGGCTGTGGGGTGCGGGATGCAGCCCAGGTGAGCTCCATATCCTGGGATTGGCCTGACCACGAGAGCCCCATGGGCTGCTGGAGACCTGGTAAAGGATATCAGGACAGTTAGTGAAGCCACCGAGGATCTACATCTAGTAGATCCTATTTCCTACACCGTGCTGCTCATTCTACCATCCACCAGGCCATGGCATTCTGTATTACACTTCAATGATGCCTTCTTCTGTATTCCATTCATCTCAGAGTCACAAGAATTTTTGGCTTGTGAGTGGCAGGACACAACATGCAACAAAACCAATAATGCTGGGCCGTCCTGCACCAATGGTTCAAAAATCCCCACACCATCATTGGGGAAATGTCCTCTAAAGACCTAAACGTTCTACCTCTGTAAAAGGGAACCCTCCTTCAATATGCAGATGACATTCTGATTGCCAGGCCTACTAAAGATGCCTCGGAACTACGTAGCCAAGAAAGGATAGAAGGTGTCCAAGAAAAAGGCTCAAATATCCCAGGCTCAGGTGACTTGCCTGGGCTTCATTCTCACAGATATTTGGAGAAACGCATCCCAGGATAGGGAAGAAGCCATTTGCAGCCTTACCACTTCTAAAACTAGAAGACAGCTTAGGGGTTCCTGGGGAGGCCAAGGTTTTCTGCATCTGGATCCCTAACTACAGTCTAATAGCTGGGCCTCTACCTGAAACACTGACACGAAAAGATGATGATCCTTTTGAATAGAATCCAGAAGCAGCCTTTCAAGAATGGAAAGAGCAGTCAATTCAGATCCTTGCCCAGGAACTCGCTAATTTAGCTAAACCCTTTGACCTTTGCATACCCGTTCAAAGGTTAATCGCCCTTGGAGACTTAGTGCCAAAACAGGGACCAATTGAAATGGAGCAACACAAGAATGCCCTTCAGGTATGATAAACTATGGTTACCAAGGGCTTTGCACACTGACTCATCAGGCCAGGATACTGGGGTATCTAAAAAGCTGGAAATCAGCAGCCCACAAGGCCAGCTCCCTCCTAAGGGAATAGGACCCCACGTGGTGATCCTAACCACCCATCATGTCCTGAAGTTGCAGGGGTCGCTCTGTGGACACACTGACCTCGAGTGAGGAGGCCCTCCAACTCCAACCTCCAGAGAGACAAATGGGGGCAACGGGCCCCCAAGATGACTCGTGTGACCATCACTTGACCTGGAGTTTCTCTCAGAAAACAACAAGACTGTGCCCCGAAAGAGCAGACTACTGCTTGCAGGACTTACTGCACCAAGAGGGGAGCTAATAAGCTTGGCGGGGGAAACGTATATCACGCTTTCACCATAGAAAACCCTACAGACACTGCAGTGATGGTGGCCAATATGACCGGCTGGACTGCTGGCTACTTCTAAAGGCCGTTGACTCAGTGGGCGTCATGGTCCTGGATCACCACTGACTCTGGACTGTCTGGGAGTTGCACGGCAGGGCTCTGACACATGGTGCTGTTTGTACATTAATTCAGGGACCTAATTAAAGAAAGCACAGACTACTGGTCAGAGCATCTATGCTGGCAAAAAAGTCAGCCTAATGTCACTGAACAAATGTGGGGTGGTGTGAAACCTGCCACCACAGCATCTCTGCGCATCTCTTTCCTGGACCCTTAAAGGTCATTAGAATCTATAACACTTCCAATGCTGGTGCTCAGGCGGACGAGAAGTGAGGCAGGTGGCTTTGGGACAATCAGCCTCACCTGGAGGCTGGTGGGGAGAAGTTTTGCCCCTCCCCCTATGTATCAGGGCTCCCACCACAGCATGAAGCAGTTACAAAAGAGGGGTCTTCACCCTCAACACCCCAAGAATGAGGAACGGAACAAAAAGCAGAGGAGGTTTTCGTCTCTGGCAACGTTCATTAAAAATTCCTGGGAGATAAAAAGAGAATCTGGGCAATAAAATAAAGTCTAACCTGTTTTTCCTTTGTGCTTTGTCTAATTTCACATGCTCCTAGGGTTCCACATGCAGAGGTCCCACACACGGCACTTCAGACCCGACTTCCTAGTGCAGAATGGCTGGGTCGACACCTCAGCTAGCGGAGTCCCATGCAGACTGCACGGCATAGAGCCTGAGCTGCAGCCAACCCAGCCCTCGAGAGCTCCATCCCCTAACTCCCACTGATGCTGCCGGGATCCCTACTCAGCATCCCAGCCCACAGCCCGTGGGGGAGTGCACACTCTCACCTCTCCATTCGGTTTTCAAAATAATGTTTCCTTTGCTTCTGAACCAAACTCAGTCTTGATCTGTTGGCTCCAATGACACTGGGCACGGGGACTCCTGTTGGGGTCCCCTCTGGATGATCAGTAACAGAAATTGAGAACTTTGTAACTTCATTGAACAGATGTGTGAGCCAAACTGTAGTTAACATAGAGCAGTGTATAATGCTCGGGTAAAATAAGATTTTTCTAAGACTTACATTTGATATTTCCATCACTTTACTATAAGCAAGTTCAGTGAAGACGTCTGTCTTATTTGTCAGGTCAACATTAGAGAAATGAAGTGATTTATTTCCATGGATGTACATCGAATACTCTTGGCTGAAGCTTCAATCTTGTTTTGAATGCTTTTCCATTGAAAAGGATACCTCTCTTTCAGCTCCCCCATTTCTGAGAAGTATAAAATCTTATAATTTATTATTACCAAAGGGGAAAGGTAGGAGAAGGGATAAATTAACAGTTTGGGATTAACACATACACACTGCTATGTATAAAATAGATCATCAACAAGGAACTACTGTATAGCACAGGGAACTACACTGAATATTTTGCAATAACCTATAAGGGGAAATAATCTGAAAAAGAATCGATATTTTTATTGACATCATCTATCAATGACAGATAAAATGTAACCTAAGCAAGGCCGATGGTGAGCGCTTCTGAACCTGAAGATTTCAATCATCTAAAGTTTGGGCTCTGCCTATTTCCCAAGGCCCTTAATGGACATACATGTAGCCGTAGCTTAAAAATTCCCCAGTTTGGGGTTCGGGGAGGCACTGATTTGGAAAAATCCCTGGTGATCTCCTTCCATGCACGGGACCCTTCCTACAGCTAAAACATGCCTGTCACACCTAGAGGAGGTACACCGTTTGATCGGAAAGAGTTTGGAAAAGGCACCTCATCTCCTCATCGCCTGGTGCTCGGGTTCACCCCTCCAGCATCTTTCCTAACAATCTCCTCACTTGGGGATATCAGCACCGTCAACATCCTGTTGCACACAGTTTGGAATTTGTCCAGAGGATGAAGCGGAAGGATGAGAAAAATTTAGAGACAAGTCTTAGGTGTTTGGACAGGCACATGCCACTCTAATTTCCAATCCGGAAGACAAATTCATCAAAGGCTAGAATTGCCCACAGAAAGAGAATAGGGCTAGAGGAAATCCTGCTGTTTTGTGTCGAGTTTCCAAAAACACAAGTTGAAAAATGGAACTCAGGGGCACTAAAATTCATGAAACTGCAGAGTTGAAAATATCTATTGTTGAAAAATGTCTTGAGGTAAGTCACAGAAAATGACTTGTAAGCAAGGGAGAGTGGCAGGAATCAGATTTGAAGAGGTAGAAAGGTCTCCCCATTAAAGCACAAGAAAAGGGGCTGAACATCGCCAATGATGCACTTGGCTCAAAAGGGCGTATGCATTTTTTTCTGAATATATTCAAGTAAAGGCCATTCACACTTTTTATCCAACCAAACAGGTGGGCACTGGAAATCAATACTACAAAATGTATCACATCACATCAGTCAGAAGGGCCATCCACATAAAGTGTAAACACCAGAAATGCAGGACAGGGTGAGGAGAAAAGGGAGCCCTGTGAGGCTGATAGTGGAAATGTAATTTGCCAACGGCCACTCTGGAGAAGTGTATTGTGTTTGCTAAAACATCTGAAAACTGAGCTACAGAGCATAGGGCACTTGCACTCATGGGCGTATACCTTGGGAAAAACAAAAAATGACAGAAAACAGGCACCCCAACGTTTACCACCTCTCTGTTAAAAAGGGCCTCCACTTGGATATAACCTAAATGTCCCTGGAAGGATAAAATGGATAAAAGAGATGGGGTACTTATATAGAGTGGAATATTACTCATCCAGAAATCAATGAAATAAGGCCAGTTGTAACAACTCTGGAGGAGTTACACACGATCATTCTAAGTGACACATGTCAGAAAGAAAAAGACACATATCATAAGATGTCACTTAAAGGTGGAATCAAAAATGGCTACACATGAAATAAACTACAAAACAGAAACATAGTCAAATATGTACAAAATAGACATAAGGCTGCTAAATGGGAAAGGTGGGGAATGGTGAGGTATTATCCAGGAGGTTGAAATTAGCAAAGATACCATTCCAAGTACCAAACTGAATAACTGACAAGGCCTACACGGTACCTCAAAGAACGGCACTTAGTCCATTCAAGTCACTGGAAAATAATACATATGACTCATAAGCGTCTGAGAAAGAATTTATTGTTGTCTCACAGTACATGAATCAAGTGGATGTACAGCAGCAAAAAAACAGATCTTTGAAAATCAGCTGTAACCAATATAAAAATAAATTTAAAAATATTTATAAAAACGGTGAGACAGACAAAAATTCTTACAACTTTTGTTGAAGGGCTACGATGTAACATGGATTGAACACATGTAGACCCACAGCAGGATGATATATAAGGCTGGAAGCTATGCACGCTAAGAGATGTTAGAGAGTCTGGGCGAGGAAATGCAGACCTTTTAAATTAATACTGCCTGGTACCCATTCCATGGGTCCCAAATCTGCACTTTCAAGGGAATCTTCTGACAGTGAAAACATGCCTGGGAAACTGAGATGAATGTACACCGTGTGCTCAGGAGAGGTGTCTAAAATGCACCTCATTTTTGATCTCCTGGTGCTGGGGTTCGCCATTCCAGCCACATTACTAACAACCTCCCGACTTGGAGAATCAGCACCTTTAACCTCCTGTTTCACACAGTTTGCAAGTTTTGCAGAGGATAAATGGGAAGAGGAGGAACCAATGAGAGATTAGCTGTAGTAGTTTTGACAGGCACATGTCACTCTAATTTCCCATTAGGAAGAAGAATTAACCAAAGGCTCAGCCTGCCTCCCCAGAACCAGAATAGGGCCGGAATCAATCCAATGGTTTGGCGGTCAGCTCACAAAAAAAGCGAGTTGCAAAATGGAGCTCAGGAGGAGACAATTCAAAGACCTGCAAAGATATAAATGATAACCAACGTCCAAAAATATATTCAGGTAAGGCAACGAAGAGGTTCTGAATGAGAGGCAGAATTGCAGGAAACAGATTTCAAAAGGTAGATTGTACTCACATTTAAAGCATATGAAAAGCAGCAGAATTTCTAAAATGATGCAGTTGGGCAAAAGGGTGTATCCCTTTTTTTCGTGAATATCTTCAGGAAAAAAACACATACAGAGTTTTTGGCCAACCAAGCAAGCAGGAAATGCAAATCCGCACAATAAAGAAGTCTCAATTTCCACTGCTCAGAAAGGCCATCCAAAAAATGTGTACAAATCAAAAATGCAGGAGAGGCCATGGAGAACAGGGATCCTAGTCACGCTGATGGGTGGGGTATAAATATCCAAGAGCTACTCTGAAGAAGTGTATGCTGTTTCCTAAAACATCTAAAATACAAAGCCACCGAGCAAAGGGGACTTCAACTCATGGACATATAACTTGGGAAGACTAAATATCAACAAGACACAGGCACCCCAAAGTTTAGGGCTGCTCTGCATACAAGAACCTCAACTTCGGTACACCTAAAGTATCCCAGGAAATAGAGAAATGCATAAAGAATTTGTGGTAATTTTGTACAACGGAATATCACTCAGACGTGAAATCAATGTCATAAGGCCAGTAGCAGCATAATGAGAGGATTTAGGTATGATGATTCTAAGGGAAATTAGTCACACAGAAAAAGAATCTTATCATAAGATATCACTTACAGAGGGAATGTCAACATCACAACACATGAACTGAATTAGGAAAGAGAGCAGCGTCTCACATTTAGAAAACACTCTTATGCCTCCTTAAGGGGAAAGGAGAGGTGGGGTGATGCATAAAACCAGAGTTTGATATTAGCACAGGTACCATTCCATAAACCAAATACAGAATAGACAAGACCTACACCTTCCTCAGTGAACGGGACTCAAAACCCCTATTCCCCACAGAGGAATATATCTGATTAGTAAGAATCTTAAAACCTATGTATTGATATGCCTCTGTAAGGGAAACAAGTGTGTCTAGACCGTCATAAACACGTCAGGGAAAATCAGCTCAACCCCATTATAAAAATGAATTTCAAAAACAAAACAAAAAAACAGCGAAATTCTTACACAATTCCTTCAGGGGTTCTGATGAAACCTAGAATGACCCTATCTGCAAAGACAGCTGGATGAGACATAAGGCTGGACACTTGGGACTGAGAGGACTGGTGAGATTGGGAGAGAAAATGCAGACCCTTTAAAGTAGTAATGCATGCCACGATTCCATGGATCCCAAATTTCCAGGTAGAAGGGAATATCACTACAGTTATAACATGTATGGGAAACCTAGAGAATGGACACCCTGTGATGGCGAAAAGTTTCTGAAAGTCTCCTACTTTTTCCTCTCCTTGTGCTACAGTTTGGCATTCCAACAACTTTACTATCAATCTCCCAACTTAGGAGAGTCATTCCCTATAACCTCCTGGTTCGCACAGTTTGCTAATTTTGCAGAGGATGAAAGGGAAGAGGGAGAACAAATCAGAGAGTAGATGTAGGCCTTTGGACGGACACATGTCACTCTAAATTCCCGTCAGGAAGAAGAATTAACCAAAGCCTCAGACACCCACAGGGAACCAGTATAGCCACCCCTGGAACCAGTATAGTTCCTGAAGCAAAATTGTGGATTTGCGGTCAGCTCCCAATAATGGGATTTGAAAATTGGAGCTCAGGGGCAAAGCAAATCAAAAACCTGAAGAGTTATAAAGGACTACTCTCTTCCAAAAATCTGTTGAGGGAAGGCAACAAAGCGGACTTGAAAATGAGGCAGAATTGCACAAAACATATTTCAAGAGGTAAATTGGAATCGCCTTTAAAGCACAGGAAAGGCATCACAAATTCGAGAATGATGCACTTGGCCAAAAACAGTGTATGACTTTTCTCCTGAATATATTCAGGAGAAAAGGCATAGGCCCTTTTTGGCCAATCAAGCAAGCACACAACACAAATCCACACTACAAAGAATTGTCGCTTCCCACCGGTCAAAAAGGGCATCCGAAAATCTGTAAAAACGAGAAAGGCAAGATAGAGATGACAAGGGCATAAAGCAATATGATCCCAAGGGTCATGGAGGATTGTGATGACAAGCACATGGAGCATTGTGATGACAAGATTATGTATCATTTTGCTGTCAAAGGCATTGTGATGACAAGGTTCATGGAGCACTGGGATGACAAGCGTCATGGATCATTGTGATTAAAGGGTTCATGGAGCATTGGGATGACAAGGGCATGGAGCATTTTGATGACAAGAGTCCCGGATCATTGTGTTGTCAGGGTTCATGGAGCATTGTGATGACAGTGGTCATGGAGCATTGTGATGAAAAGGGCATGGAGCATTGTGATGAAAAAGGCATGAAGCCATTTCATGACAGGTTTCAAGGAGCATTCTGACGACAAGAGTCAGGGAACATTGTGATGACAAGTGTATTGAGAATTGTGATGAAAAAGATCATGGAACATTTTGACGAAAAGGACATGGAGTATTGTCATGAGAGGCATCATGGAGCGTTGTGATGACAAGTGTTATGCAACTTTGTGATAACAAGGGTTTGGAGCATTGTGATGATAGAAGTCATGGATCATTTTGTTTTCAAGGAGCATGGAGCATTGGGATGACAAGGGCATGAAGCAATGTGATCCCAAGATTCATGGAGGATTGTGATGAAAATGGTAAGGGAGTATTGTGATGACAAGCAAATGCAGCATTTTGATGACAAGGTAATGTAGCATTTTGCTGACACAGGCATGGAGCATTGTGATGATAAGGATCATAGAGCACTGTGATGAGAAGCATCACGGATCATTATGATTACAGGGGTCATGGAGCATTGGGATGACAAGGTCATGGATCATTGTGATGACAACGGTTATGGAGCATTGGGCTGAAAATGTTCATGGAGCATTGTGATGACTAGGGAATGGAGCACTGTGATGACAAGAGTCCCGGATCACTGTGTTCTCAGGGGTCATGGAGCGTTGTGATGACAGTGGTCATGGAACATTGTGATGATAGGGATCATTAAGCATTGTGATGAGAAGTTCCTGGAGAATTGGACTGAAAATGTTCAGGAAGTATTGTGAGGACAGGGGTCATGGAGCATTGTGATGACAAGGGAATGGAGCACTGTGATGAAAAGTTCCTGGAGAATTGTGATGAGAAGACCATGGAGCCTTGTAATAACATGTCTCATGGAGCATTCTGATGAAAAGGGGCATGGAGTATTGTGATTACAGGGGTCTTGGGGCATTGTGATGAAAAGGGCATGGAGCATTGTGATTACTGGTGTCTTGGAGCATTGTGATGAAATTGGCATGGATCATTGTATGAAAATGGTATGGAGCCTTGTCATGACAGGGTTCCAGGAGCATACTGATGACAAGTGTCAGGGAGCATTGTGATGACAAGTGTATAGAGCACTGTGATGACAAAGGTCATTGAGCACTGAGATGAGAAGACCATGGATAATTGTGATGATGAGCGTCATGGGACATTTTGATGATAAGTGTTATGGAACATTGTGATCAAAAGGATTTGGAGCATTGTGATGAGATAGATCATCAAATATTTTGATTTCATTGTGATGACAATAGCCTGAATTATTATGATGATGGGCAAGGTGTATTTTGATGACAGGGTTCATGGAGCATTGAGATGCAAATGTGCATGGAGCATTGTGATTAGAGGGTTCATGGAGTTTTGTGATGACAATGGCATGGAGCATTGAGATTAGAGGGTTCATGGAGTTTTGTGATGACAATGGCATGGAGCATTGAGATGCCAAGGGTCATGGATCCTTGTGATGACAAAGGTCATGGACCATTTTGATGACAAGGGCGTGGTACATTGTGATGAGAAGGGCAGGGAGTATTGTGATGACAGGGTTATAGAGCAATTTGATGAAAAGTGTCATGGAATATTTTGATGACATTTGTTATGGAACATTGTGATGTCAGGGGTCATTGAGCATTTTGAGGAAAATTGTTATGGAGCATTTTGATGACAGGGGTTATGGAACATTGTGATATCAGGGGTCATCGAACTTTGTGATGATATGTGCATATAGCATTGCAAAGACAGAAGTCATGGAATATTGTGATGACAGTGGTGATGGAGTATTGTGATGAATAGTAATGTAACATTGTGATATCAGTGTTGAGAGAGCATTTTGATGAGAAGTGCATGGAGAATTGTGATGACAAGTTTTATGGAGCATTGTGGTGACAAGATTGTGGAGCACTGTGATGAAAAGTGCAGGGTGCATTGTGATGACATGGGTCCAGGAGCATTGTAATGACGAGGGTCATGGAGCATTGTGCTGAGAATGGCATAGAGCATTGTGATGACAAGGGTCAAAGAGCATTGTGATGAAAAGTTCATGGAGCATTGTGGTTAAAAAGGTCACAGAGACTGCTGATGACGAGGGCATGGACCATTGTGATGACAAAGGTCATGAAGCATTGTGATGAATGGAGGCATGGAGCATTGTGATGACAGGAGTCATGGAACATTGTGATAACAAGGGCATGGAGACTTGTGATGACAAGGGAATGGAGCATTGGTCTAATAAGTTTCATGGATTATTGTGATGAGAGTGGGCATAGAGCATTGTGATGATAAGGGCATGGAACACTGTGATACATGGGTCATGAAGGATTGTAATGACAAGGTCATGGGGCATTGTGATGAGAAGGGCATCGAGCGTTTTGATGACAAGTGTCATGGAGCTTTGTGATGACAAGGGCATGGAGCAATGTGATGAGAGGGTTCATGGAGCATTGTGATGCCAAGTGTCATGGCGCTTTGTGATGACAAATGTCATGGAGCATTTTGATGACAAGTGCATGGTGCATTGTGATGATAAGGGCAGGGAGTATTTTGATGACAGGGTCATTCAGCAATATAATGGAAAGTGTATTGGAATATTTTGATGACAGGGGTTATAGAATATTGTGATGTCAGGGGTCATGGAACATTTTGATGATAAAGGGATGTAGCACTGTGATGACAGGGGTCATGGGACATTGTGATTACAGTAGTGAGGGAGTATTGTGACAACTAGTGTTGCAACACTGTGATATCTCTGGTGAGAGAGCATTTTGATGAGAAGTGTATGGAGCATTGTGATTACAAGGTTTATGGAGCATTGCAATGAAAATTTTCTGGACCGTTGTGATGAAAAGCGAATGGCACATTGTGATGACAAGGGTCATGGAACATTTTTCAGACAAAGTCATGGAGCATTTTGATGACAATGGTCACGGAGCATTGTGATGAAAACGGAATGGGGCATTGTGATGAAAAAGGCATGGAGCCATTTCGTGACAGGGTTCAAAGAGCATTCTGATGACTAGTGTCAGGGAGCATTGTGATGACAAGTGTACTGAGCATTTTGATGCCAAATGTCATGGAGCACTGCGATGAAAAGGGCATGGAATTTTGTGATGACAGGCATCATGGAGCATTGTGATGACAAGTGTTATGGAACACTGGGATCACAAGGGTTTGGAGCATTGTGATGACAGAGGACATGGATCATTTTGATTTCAAGGAGCATGGAGCATTGTGATGACAAGGGCATGAAGCAATGTGCTCTCAAGGTTCATGGAGGATTGTGATAAAAATGGAAATGGAATATTGTGATGACAAGCGCATAGAGCATTGTAATGGCAAGGTCATGTAGCATTTTGCTGACAAAGTCATGGAGCATTGTGATGACAGGTGTCATGGAGCACTGTGATGACAAGGCCACGGAACATCGTGATGGCAGGGGTCATGGAGCATTGTTATGACAGGGGTAATGGAACATTGTGACGGCAAGGGCATGGAGCATTGTGATGAGAAGGCCATGGAGAATTCTGATGACATCTGCCATGGAGCTTTGTGATGACAAGGGCATGGAGCAATGTGATGAGAGTGTTCATGGAGGATTGCGATGACAATGACATGGAGCATTGTGATGCCAAGGGTCATGGATCTTTGTGATGACAAAGGTCATGGAGGATTTTGATGACAAGGGCGTTGTGCATTGTGATGAGAAGGGCAGGGAGCATTGTGATGACAGGGTCATGGAGCAATTTGATGAAAAGGGTCATGGAACATTTTGATGACAGGGGTTATGGAACATTGTGATGTCAGAGGTCATGGAGCATTATGATGAAAAGGGTCATGGAGCATTTTGATGACAGGGGTTATGGAGCATTGTGATGTCAGGGGTAATCGAACATTGTGATGATAAGTGCATGTAGCATTGTGATGACAGGAGTCATGGAACATTGGGATAAAAGGGGTGAGTGAGTATCGTGACGAATAATGATGTAACATTGTGATATCTGTGGTGAGAGAGCATTTTGATGAGAAGTGCATGGAGCATTGTGAAGACAAGGTTTATGGAGCATTGTGATGACAAGCTTGAGGAGCACTGTGATGAAAAGCGCATGGTGCATTATGATGACATGTGTCATGGAGCATCGTGCTGACAAGCGCATGGAGCATTGTGATGACAAGGGTCACGGAGCATTGCGCTGAGAAAGGCATAGAGCATTGTGATGACAAGGAACAAAGAGCATTGTGATGAAAAGTTCATGGAGCATTGTGATTACAAGGGTCATGGAGCATTGTGATGACAAGGGCATGGAGCATTGGTCTAATAAGTTTCATGGATTATTGTGATGACTGTTGGAATGGTGCATTGTGGTGACAAGGGCATGGAGCATTGTGATGACCAAGTCATGCAGTATTGTGAAGAGAGGTGTCAGGGAGCATTGTGATAACATATGTAATGGCCCATTGTGATGACAATCGCATGGAACATTGTAATGCCAGGTGTCATGGAGGATTCTGATGACAAAGGTAATGGTGCATTGTGATGACAGTGGCTTGGAGCATTGATATGACAATGTCAGGAAGCATTGTGCTGAAAAGTGCATGGAGAATTGTGATGACAAGGGTCATGGAACATTCTCATGATAAGCTTGTGTAGTTTTTTGCTGACAGTGGCGTGGAGCATTGTGATGAAAACGGCATGGGGCATTGTGATGAAAACGGCATGGAGCCTTTTTGTGACAGGGTTCAAGGAGCCTTCTGACGACAAGTGTCAGGGAGCATTGTGATGAAAAGTGTATTGAGAATTGTGATGACAAAGGTCATGGAGCATTGTTATGAAAAGTGCATGGAGTATTGTGATGACAGGCATCATGGAGCGTTGGGATGACAAGATTTATGGAACATTGTGATCACAAGTGTTTGGAGCATTGTGATGACAGAGGTCATGGATCATTGTGATTTCATGAAGCATGGAGCATTGTAATGACAAGGGCATGTAGCAATGTGATCCCAAGATTCACAGAGGATTGTGATGACAATGGTAATGCAGTATTGTGATGACAAGCGCATAGAGCATGGTAATGACAAAGTCATGTAGCATTTTGCTGACAAAGGCATGGAACATTGTCATGACAGGTGTCATGGAGCACTGTGATGAAAAGCGTCATGGAGCATTGTGAATACAGGGGTCATGGAGCATTGGGATGACAAGGGCATGGATCATTTTGATGACAAGGGTCATGGAGCATTGGGCTGAAAATGTTCATGGATTATTGTGATGACAGGGGTCATGGAGCATTGTGATGACAGAGGTCATTGAGAATATTGATTTCATTGTGCTGACAATAGCCAGAAGCATTATGATGATGGGCATGGTGCATTGTGATGACAGGTTTCATGGAGAATTTAGATGAAAAGTGGCATGGAGCATTGTGATTACTGGGGTCTTGGAGCACTGTGATGACAAGGGCATGGAGCATTTTGATGAGAAGGACATGGAACATTCTGATGGCATGTGTCATGGAGCTTTGTGATGCCAAGGTCCTGGAGCATTGTGATGAGAAATCCATAGAGACTTGTGATGATAAATCTCATGGTGCATACTGATGAAAAGGGGCTTTGACCATTGTGATTACAGGGGTCTTGGAACATTGTGATTACATGGGCATGGAGCATTGTGAGGAGAAGGCCAAGGAGCATTCTGAAGACATGTTTCATTGAGCTTTGTGATGACAAGGGCATGGAGCATTGTGTTTAAAGGGGTCTTGGAGCATTGTGATGAAAAGGGCATGGATCATTGTGATGAAAACGGCATGGAGCCTTGTCATGACAGGGTTCAAGGAGCATACAGACAACAAGTGTCAGGGAGCATTTTGATGACAAGTGTATTGAGCATTGTGATGACAAAGGTCATGGAGCATTGTGATGAGAAGACCATGGATAATTGTGATGACGAGTGTCATGGGGCACTGTGATGACAAGTGTTATGGAATATTTTGATCACAAGGGTTTGGAGCATTGTTATGCCAGAGGTCATGGAGCATTTTGATTTGATTGTGATGACAATAGCATGAAGCATTATGATGATGGGCATGGTGCATTGTGATGACAGGGTTCATGGATCATTGAGATGGAAAGGGGCATGGAGCATTGTGATTACAGTGGTCTTGGAGCATTGTGATGAGAAGGGTCATGGAGCCTTGTGATGACAAGGCCACGGAACATCGTGATGGCAGGGGTCATGGAGCATTTTTATGATAGGGGTAATGGACCATTGTGATGGCAAGCACATGGAGCATTGTGATGAGAAGGCCATGAAGCATTCTGATGACCTGTGTCATGGAGCTTTGTGATGACAAGGGGATGGAGCAATGTGATGAGAGCGTTCATGAAGCATTGTGATGACAATGACATGGAGCATTGTGATGCCAAGTGTCATGGATCTTTGTGATGACAAAGGTCATGGAGCATTTTTATGACAAGTCCGTTGTGCAATGAGATGAGAAGGGCAGGGAGCATTGTGATGACAGGGTCATGGAGCAATTTGATAAAAAGTGTTATGGAACATTCTGATGAGAGAGGTTATGGAACATTGTGATGTCAGGGGTCATGGAGCATGTTGATGAAAATGGTCATGGAGCATTTTGATGACAGGGGTTATGGAGCATTGTGATGTCAGGGGTCATCGAACATTGTGATGATAAGTGAATGTAGCATTGTGATGACAGGAGTCATGGAAAACTATGATAACAGGGGTGAGGGAGTATTGTGACGAATAGTGATGTAACATTGTGATATCTGTGGTGAGAGAGCATTTTGATGAGAAGTGCATGGAGCATTGTGATGACAAGACTGTGGAGCACTGTGATGACAAGCGCATGGTTCACTGTGATGACATGTGTCATGGAGAATCGTGCTGACAAGCGCATGCAGCATTGTGATGACAAGAGTCATGTAGCATTGTGCTGAGAAAGGCATAGAGAATTGTGATGACAAGGATCAAAGTGCATTGTGATGAAAAGTTCATGGAGCATTGTGATGACAAGGGTCATGGAGCATTGTGATGACAAGGGCGTGGAGCATTGGTCTAATAAATTTCATGGATTATTGCGATGACTGTTGGAATGGAGCACTGTGGTGACAAAGGCATGGAGCACTGTGATGACCAGGTGATGCAGTATTGTGAAGACTGGTGTCAGGGAGCACTGTGTTGACAAATGTAATGACCCATTGTGATGACAATGGCATGGAGCATTGTGATGCCAAGGGTCATGGAGCTTTGTGATGACAAAGTCATTGAGCATTTTGATGACAAGGGTGTGGTGCATTGTGATGAAAAATGCAGGGAGCATTTTGATGACAGGGTCATGCAGCAATTTGATGAAATGTGTAATGGAACATTTTGATGACTGGGGTTGTAGAACATTGTGATGCCAGGGGTCATGGAGCTTTGGGATGAAGAGGGTCATGGAGCATTTTGATGACAGTGGTTATGGAACATTGTGATGTCATGGGTCATGGAACATTGTGATGATAAGGGGATGTAGCATTGTGATGACAGGGGTCATGGAACATTGTGATAACAGGGGTGAGTGAGGATTCTGATGACTAGTGATGGAACATTGTGATAACTCATGTGAGAGAGCATTTGGATGAGAAGTGCATGGATCATTGTGATTACAAGGTTTATGGAGCATAGCTATGACAAGGTTGTGGATCATTGTGATGAAAAGCGCATGACACCTTGTGATGAAAACGGTCGTGGAGCATTGTCCTAACAAAGGCATGGAGCATTGTGATGACAAGGGTCACAAAGAATTGTGATGAAATGTTCATGGAGCATTGAGTTTACAAAGGTCATAGAGCCTTGTGATGACGCGCGCATGGACCGTTGTGAAGACAATCGTTATGAAGCATTGTGATGACTGGAGTCACGGAGCATTGTGATGACAGGGGCATGGAGGATTGGTCTGAAAAGTTTCATAGATTATTGTGATGACATTGCACATGGTGCATTGTGATGACAAGGGCATGGAGCATTTTGATGAGAAGGCCATGGAACATTCTGATGACATGTGTCAAGGAGCTTTGTGATGACAAGGGCATGGAGCATTGTGATTACAGGGGTCTTGGAGCATTGTGATGACAAGGACATAGAGCATTGTGATTACAGGGGTCTTGGAGCATTGTGATGACAAGCGTCATGGAGCCTTTTGATCACAAGTCCGTGGAACATTGTGATGGCAGGGGTCATGGAGCATTGTTATGACAGGTGTCATGGAGCATTGTGATGACAAGGGCATGGAGCATTGTCATGACAGGGTCATTGAGCATTGGTCTGACAAGTTTCCAAGATTATTGTGATGACAGTGGACATGGTTCATTGTGATGACAAGTGCATGGAGCATTGTGATGACAAGGGCATGGAGTATTGTGAAGACAGGTGTCACGGAGCATTGTGATGACAAGGGCATGGAGTATTGTGAAGACAGGTGTCACGGAGCATTGTGATGACATATGTCAGGGTCCATTGCGATGACAATGGCATGAAGCATTGTGATGCCAAATGTAATGGAGGATTGTGATGACAAATATAATGGAGCATTGTGATGACTAGGGCTTGGAGCATTATGTTGAAAAGGGCCATTGAGAATTTTCATGCAAATGTCGGGAAGCATTGTGATGACAAGGTCCTGGAGCACTGTGATGAGAAAATCATGGAGCCTTGTGATGACAAATCTCATGGAGCATACTGATGAAAAGGGGCATGGAGCATTCTGATTACAGGCGTTTTGGAACATTATGATAACTAGGGCATGGAGCATTGTGATGACAAGGGCATGGACCATTGGTCTAATAATTTTCATGTATTATTGTGATGACAGTTGGAATGGCGCATTGTGATGACAAGGGCATGGAGCATTGTGATGACCAGGTTATGCATTATTTTGAAGAGTGGTGTCATGGAGCATTTTGATGACATATGTAATGGCTCATTGTGATGACAATGTCATGGAGCATTGTGATGCCAAGTGTTATGGAGGATTCTGATGACAAAGGTAATGGAGCTTTGTGATGAAAATGGCTTGAAACATTGTGATGACAAGGGTCAGGAAGCATTGTTCTGACAAGTGCATGGAGAATTGTGATGACAATGTTCATGGAGCATTCTGATGACAAGCCTGTGGAGTATTTTGATGACAATGGCATGGAGCATTTTGATGAAAATGGCATGGGGTTTTGTGATGAAAAAGGCATAGAGCCTTTTTGTGACAGGTTTCAAGGAGCATTCTGACGACAAGTGTCAGGGAACATTGTGATGACAAGTGTATTGAGAATTGTAATGACAAAGGTCATGAAGCACTGTGATGAAAAGGGCATGGATTATTGTAATGACAGACATCATGGAGCGTTGTGATGACAACTGTTATGGAACATTGTGATCACAAGGGTTTGTAGCATTGTGATGACAGAGTACATGGATCATTTTGATTTTAAGGAGGATGGAGCTTCGTTATGACAAGGGCATGAAGCGATATGATCCTAGGTTCATGGAGGATTGTGATGACAGTTGTAATGGAGTACTGTGATGACAAGCGCATAGAGCATTGTAATGACAAGGTCATGTAGCATTTTGCTGACAAAGTCATGGAGCATTGTGATGACAGGTGTCATGGAGCATTGTGATGACCAGCGTCACGGAGCATTGTGAATACAGGGGTCATGTAGCATTGGGATGACAAGGGCAAAGATCATTGTGATGACAAGGGTCATGGAGCATTGGGCTGAAAATGTTCATGGAGCATTTTGATGACTAGGGAATGGAGCATTGTGATGACAAGAGTCCCAGTTAATTGTGTTGTCAGGTGCTAAGTGGTGTTGTGATGACAGTGGGCATGGAGCATTTTGATGATATTTGACATGGAGCACTGTGATGAGAATTTCATGGAGCATTGGGCTGAAAATGTTCATGGAGTATTGTGATGACAGGGGTCATGGAGCATTGTGATGACAAGGGAATGGATCATGGTGATGACAAGGTCCTGGAGCACTGTGATGATAAGAGCATGGAGATTTGTGATGACAAGTCTCATGGAGCATTCTAATGAAAAGGGGCACGGAGCATTGTGATTACAGGGGTCTTGGAGCATTCTGATGACATTTGTCATGGAGCTCTGTGATTACAAGTTCATGGAGCACTGTGATTACAGGGGTCTTGGAGCATTGTGATGAAAAGGGCATGGATCATTGTGATGAAAAGGCATGGAGCCTTGTCATGACAGGGTTCAAGGAGCATACTGAAGACATGTGTCAGGGAACATTGTGATGACAAGTGTACTGAGAATTGTGATGACAATGGTCATGGAGCATTGTGATGAGAAGACCATGGATAATTGTGATGATGAGCGTCATAGGGTGTTGTGATGATAAGTGTTATGGCACTTTGTGATCACAAGGGTTTGGAGCATTATGATGACAGTGGTCATGGATAATTTTGATTTCTTTGTGATGACAATAGCCTGAAGCATTATGATGATGGGCATGGTGCATTTTGATGACAGGCTTCATGGAGCATTGAGATGAAAAGTGGCATGGAGCATTGTGATTACAGGTGTCTTAGAGCACTGTCATTACAAGGGCACGTAGCACTGTGATGAGAAGGCCATGGAACATTCTGATGGCATGCTTCATGGAGCTTTGTGATGACAAGGCCATGGAACATTGTGATGGCAGGGGTCATGGAGCATTGTTATGACAGAGGTAATGGATCATTGTGATGATAAGGGCATTGAGCATTGGTCTGAAATATTTCATGGATTACTGTGATGAGAAGGGCATTGAGCATTGTGATGACAAGTGTCATGGAGCATTGTGATGACAAGGGCATGGAGCAATGTGATGAGAAGTTTCATGGAGCATTGTGATGACAATTGCATGGATCATTGTGATGCCAACGGTCATGGAGCTTTGTGATGACAAAGGTCATGGAACATTTTGATGACAAGGGTGTGGTGCATTGTGATGAGAAAGGCAGGGAGCATTTTGATGACAGGGTCATGCAGCAATTTGATGAAAATTGTAATGGAACATTTTGATGACAGGGGTTATAGAACATTGTGATGCCAGGGGTCATGGATCTTTGGGATGAAAACGGTCATGGAGCATTTTGATGAAGGTGGTTATGGAACATTGTGATGTCAGGGGTCATAGAACATTGTGCTGATAAGGGGATGTAGCATTGTGATGACAGTGTTCATGGAACATTGTGATAACAGGGGTGAGGGAAGATTGTGATGACTAGTGATGGAACATTGTGATATCTCATGTGAGAGAGAATTTGGATGAGAAGTTCATGGAGCATTGTGCTTACAAGGTTTATGGAGCATAGCGATGACAAGGTTGTGGATCATTGGATGAAAAGTGCATGGCACAGTGTGATGACAAGGGTCATGGAGCATTGTTCAGACAAAGGCATGGAACATTGTAAGGGCAAGAGTCACACACCATAGTTATGAAAAGTTCATGGAGCATTGTGGTTACAAATGTCACAGAGCCTTGTCATGACGCGGGCATGGACCGTTGTGATGACAAACGTTATGAAGCATTGTGATGACTGGAGTCACGGAGCATTGTGATGACAGGGGTCAGGGAGCATTGTGATGACAAGGGCATGGAGCATTGTGATGACAGGGGCATGGAGCATTGGTCTGACAAGTTTCATAGATTATTGTGATGACATTGGACATGGTGCATTGTGATGACAAGGGCATGGAGCCTTTTGATTTGAAGGCCATGGAACATTCTGATGACATGTGTCATGGAGCATTGTGATGACAAGGGCATGGAGCATTGTGATTACAGGGGTCTTGGAGCATTGTGATGACAAGCGTCATGGAGCCTTGTGATGACAAGGCCGTGGAATATTGTGATGGCAGGGGTCATGGAGCTTTGTTATGACAGGGGTCATGGAGCATTTTGATGACAAGGGCATGGAGCATTGTGATGACAGGGGCATGGAGCATTGGTCTGACACGTTTCCTAGACTATTGTGATGACAGTGGACATGGTGCATTTTGATGACAAGGGCATGGAGTATTGTGATGACAAGGGCATGGAATATTGTGAAGACAGGTGTCAGGGAGCATTGTGATGACATATGTCATGGTCCATTGCGATGACAATGGCATGGAGCATTGTGATGCAAAATATAATGGAGGATTGTGATGACAAATATAATGGAGCATTGTGATGACTAGGGCTTGGAGCATTATGATGACAAGGGCCATTGAGTGTTTTCATGAAAATGTCATGAAGCATTGTGATGACAAGGTCCTGGAGCATTGTGATGAGGAAATCATGGAGCCTTGTGATGACAGGTCTCATGGAGCATACTGATCAAAAGGGGCATGGAGCATTCTGATTACTTGGGTCTTGGAACATTGTGATAACTAGGGCATGGAGCATTGTGATGAAAAGGGCATGCAGCATTGGTGTAATAAGTTTCATGGATTATTGTGATGAAAGTTGGAATGGCGCATTGTGATGACAAGGGCATGGAGCATTGTAGTGACCAGGTCATGCAGTATTGTGAAGAGAGCTGTCAGGGAGCATTGTGATGAAATATGTAATGGCCCATTTAGATGACAATGGCATGGAGCATTGTGATGCCAAGTGTCATGGGGGATTATGATGACAAAAGTAATGGAGCATTGTGATGACAAGGGCATGGAGCATTGTGATGACAAACGTCAAGGTGCATTGTGCTGACAAGTGCATGGAGAATTGTGATGACAAGGGTCATGGAGCATTCTGATGACAAGCTTGTGGAGTATTTTGATGACAATGGCATGGAGCATTGTGATGAAAATGGCATTGGGCTTTGTGATGAAAAATGCATGGAGCCTTTTCATAACAGGGTTCAAGGAGCATTCTGATGACAAGTGTCAGGGAGCTTTGTGATGACAAGTGTATTGAGAATTGTGATGACAAAGGTCATGGAGCATTGTGATGAAAAGAGCATGGATTATTGTGATGGCAGGCATCATGGAGCGTTGTGATGACAAGTGTTATGGAACATTGTGATCAAAAGGGTTTGGAGCATTGTGATGACAGAGGTCATGGATCATTTTGATTTCAAGGAGCATGGAGCATTGTGATGACAAGGGCATGAAGCAATGTGATCCCAAGGTTCATGGAGGACTGTGATGACAAAGGGAATGGAGTATTGTGATGACAAGCGCATAGAGCATTGCAATGACAAGGTCAGGTAGCATTTTGCTGACAAAGGCATGGAGCATTTTTATGACAGGTGTCATGGAGCACTGTGAATACAGGGGTCATGGACCATTGGGATGACAAAGTCATGGATGATTGTGATGACAAGAATCATGGAGCATTGGGATGAAAATGTTCATGGAGTATTGTGATGACAGGGGTCATGGAAAATTGTGATGAGTAGGGAATGGAGCATTGTGATGAAAAGAGTCCCGGATCATTGTGTTGTCAGGTGTGATGGAGTGTTGTGATGACAGTGGTCATGGAGCATTTTGATGATATCTGTCATGGAGCATTGTGATGAGAATTTCATGGAGCATTGGGCTGAAAATGTTCATGGAATATTGTGATGACAGGGGTCATGGAGCATTGTGATGACAAGGGAATGGAGCATGGTAATGAGAAGGTCCTGTAGCATTGTGATGATAAGACCATGGAGACTTGTGATGACAAATCTCATGGAGCATTCTGATGAAAAGGGGCATGGAGCACTGTGATTCCATGGGTCTTGGAGCATTGTGATGACAAGGGCATGGAGCATTGTGAGGAGAAGGCCAGGGAGCATTCTGATGACATGTGTCATGGAGCATTGTGATGAAAAGGGCATGAAGTATTGTGATGACAGGGGTCATGGAGCCCTGTGAAGACAAGGCCGTGGAACACTGTGATGTCAGGGGTCATGGAGCATTGTTATGACAGAGGTAATGGAGCATTGTGATGAGAAGGGCATGGAGAATTGTGATGACCAGGTCATGCAGTATTGTAAAAAGGGGTGTCACGGAACATTGTGATGACATATGTATTGGCCCATTGTGATGACAATGGCATGGAGCATTGTGATGCCAAGTGTCATGGAGGATTCTGATGACAAAGTTAATGGAGCATTGTGATGACAATGGCTTGGAGCATAATGATGACAATATTCAGGGAGCATTGTGCTGATAAGTGCATGGAGAATTGTGATGACAGGGGTCATGGAGCATTCTGATGACAAGCTTGTGGAGTATTTTGATGACAATGGCATGGAGCATTGTGATGAAAACGGCATGGGGCTTTGTGATGAAAAAGGCATGGAGAAATTTCGTGACAGTGTTCAAGGAGTATTCTGACGACAAGTGTCAGGGAGCATTGTGATGACAAGTGTATTGAGAATTGTGATGACAAATATCATGGAGCATTGTGATGAAAAGGTCATGAAGTATTGTGATGACAGGCATCATGGAGCATTGTGATGAATAGTTTTATGGAACATTGTGATCAGAAGGTTTTGGAGCATTGCGATGACAGAGGTCATGGATCATTGTGATTTCAAGGAGCATGTAGCATTGTGATGACAAGGGCATGAAGCAATGTGATCCCAAGGTTCAGGGAGTAGAGTGATGACAATGGTAATGGAGTATTGTGATGACAAGTGCATAGAGCATTGTAATGACAAGGTCATGTAGCATTTTGCTGACAAAGGCATGGAGCATTGTGATGACATGTGTCATGGAGCACTGTGATGACAAGCGTCACGAAGCTTTGTGAATACAGGGGTCATGGAGCATTGGGATGAGAGATGTCATTGAGAATTTTGATTTCATTGTTCTGACAATAGCTGGAAGCATTATTATGGTTGGCATGATGCATTGTCATGACAGGGTTCATGGAGCATTGAGATGAAAATGAGCATGGAGCATTGTGATTACAGAGGTCTTGAGCATTGTGATGACAAGGGCATGGAGCATTGTGATGACAAGGGCATGGAGCATTGGTCTAATATATTTCATGGATTATTGCGATGACAGTTGGAATGGCGCATTGTGATGACAAGGGCATGGAGCATTGTGATGACAAGGGCATGAAGTATTGTGAAGTTAGGTGTCAGGGAGCATTGTGATGACATATGTAATGGCCCATTGTGATGACAATGGCTTGGAGCATTGTGATGAGAAGGGTCAGGGAGGATTGTGCTGACAAGTGCATGGAGAATTGTGATGACAAGGGTCATGGAGCATTCTGATGACAAGCTTGTGGAGTATTTTTATGACAATGGCATGGAGCATTGTGATGAAAATGGCATGGGACTTTGTGATAAAAAGTCATGCAGCCTTTCGTGACAGGTTTCAAGGAGCATGCTGACGACAAGTGTCAGGGAGCATTGTGATGACAAGTGTATTGAGAATTGTGATGACAAAGATCATGGAGCATTGTGATGAAAAGGGCATGGAGTACTGTGATGACAGGCATCATGGAGTGTTGTGATGACAAGTGCTATGGAACATTGTGATCACAAGTGTTTGGAGAATTGTGATGACAGAAGTCATGGATCATTTTGATTTCAAAGAGCATGGAGCAATGTGATGACAAGGTCATGAAGCAAAGTGATCCCAAGGTTCATGGAGGATTGTGATGACAATGGTAATGGAGTATTGTGATGACAAGCACCTAGAGCATTGTAATGACAAGGTCATGTAGCATTTTGCTGACAAAGGCTTGGAGCATTGTGATGACAGGTGTCATGCAGCAGTGTGATGACAAGCGTCACGGAACATTGTGAATACAGGGGTCATGGAGCATTGGGATGACAAGGGCATGGATGATTGTAATGACAAGGGTCATGGAGGATTGGGCTGAAAATGTTCATGGAGTATTTTGATGACAGTAGTCATGGAGCATTGTGCTGATAAGGGGATGTAGCTTTGTGATGACAGGGGTCATGGAACATTGTGATAACAGGGTAAAGGGAGGATTGTGATGACTAGTGATGGAACATTGTGATATCTCATGTGAGAGAGCATTTGGATGAGAAGTACATGGGGAATTTTGATTACAAGCTTTATGGAGCATAGCAATGACAAAGTTCTGTATCATGGTGATGAAATGCGCATGGCCCAATGTGATGACAAGGGTCATGGAGCATTGTGATGACAAGTGTATTGAGAATTGTGATGACAAAGGTCATGGAGCATTGTGATGAAAAGAGCATGGAGTATTGTGATGGCAGGCATCATGGAGCGTTGTGATGACAAGTGTTATGGAACACTGGAATCACAAGTGTTTGGAGCATTGCAATGACAGATGTCATGGATCATTATGATTTCAAGGAGCATGGTGCATTGTGATGACAAGGGCATGAAGCAATGTGATCCCAAGTTTCAGGGAGCATCTTGATGACAATGGAAATGGAGTATTTTGATGACAAGTGCATAGAGCATTTTAATGACAAGGTCATGTAGCATTTTGCTGACAAAGGCATGGAGCATTGTGATGACAGGTGTCATGGAGCAGTGTGATGAAAAGCGACACAGAGCATTGTGAATACAGGGGTCATGGAGCATTGGGATGACAAGGGCATGGATCATTGTGATGACAAGAGTCATGGAGCATTGGGCTGAAAATGTTCATGGAGTATTGTAATGACAGGGGTCATGGTGCATTGTGATGACTAGGGAATGGAGCATTGTGATGACAAGAGTCCCGGATCATTGTGTTGTCAGGTGTCATGGAGTGTTATGATGACAGTGGTCATGGAGCATGGTGATGATACTGCTCATGGAGTATTGTGATGAGAAGGTAATGGAGCATTGGGCTGAAAATGTTCATGGAGTATTGTGATGACAGTGGTCATGGAGCATTGTGATGACAAGGGAATGAAGCATGGTGATGACAAGGTCCTGTAGCATTGTGATGAGATGACCATGGAGACTTGTGGTGACAAGTCTCATGGAGCATTCTGATGAAAAAGGGCAGGAAGCATTGTGATTACAGGGGTCTTGGACCATTGTGATGATAAGGGTCATGGAGCCTTGTCATAACAAGGCCGTGGAACATTGTGATGGCAGGTGTCATGGAGCATTTTTATGACAGAGGTAATGGAGCATTGTGATGATAAGGGCAAGGAGCATTGTGATGACCAGGTCATGGAGTATTGTGAAAAGTGATGTCAGGGAGCATTGTGATGACATATGTATTGGCCCATTGTGATGACAATGGCATGGAGCATTGTGATGCCAAGTGTCATGGAGGATTCTGATGACAAAGGTAATGCAGCATTGTGATGACAATGGCTTGGAGCATAGTGATGACAAGGGTCAGGGAGCATTGTGCTGACAATTGCATGGAGAATTGTGATGACAAGGGTCATGGACCATTCTGACGACAAGCTTGTGGAGTATTTTGATGACAATGGCATGGAGCATTGTGATGAAAACGGCATGGGGCTTTGTGATGAAATAGGCATGGATCCTTTTCGTGACAGGGTTCACGGAGCATTCTGACGACAAGTGTCAGGGAACATTGTGATGACAAGTGTATTGAGAATTGTGATGACAAAGGTCATGGAGCATTGTGATGAAATGATCATCGAGTATTGTGATGATAGGCATCATGGAGCGTTGTGATGACAAGTGTTATGGAACATTGTGATCACAAGTGTTTGGAGCATTGCGATGACAGAGGTCATGGATCATTTTGATTTCAAGGAGCATGGAGCATTGTGATGACAAGGGCATGAAGCAATGTGATCCCAAGGTTCATGGAGGATAGTGATGACAATGGAAATAGAGTATTGTGATGAAAAGCGCATAGAGCATTGTAATGACAAGGTCATGTAGCATTTTGCTGAAAAAGGCATGGAGGATAGTGATGACAGGTGTCATGCAGCACTGTTATGACAAGCGTCACGGAACATTGTGAATACAGGGGTCATGGAGCATTGGGATGACATATGGCATGGGCCATTAAGATGACAATGGCAGAGAGCATTGTGATGCCAAATGTAATGGACTATTGTGATGTCAAATATAATGGAGCATTGTGATGACTAGGGCTGGGAGCATTATGATGACAAAACCATGGAGCCATGTGATTACAAGTCTCATGGAGCTTAATGATGAAAAAGGGCATGCAGCATTGTGATTACAGGGGTCTTGGAACTTTGTGATGACAAGGGCATGAAGCATTGTGAGGAGAAGTCCAAGGAGCATTCTGATGGCATGCATCATTGAACTTTGTGATGACAAGGGCATGGAGCATCGTGATTACATGGGTCTTGGAGCATTGCGATGAAAAGGGCATGGATCATTGTGATGAAAATGGCATGGAGCCTTGTCATGACAGGGTAAAAGGAGCATAGAGACAACAAGTGTCAGGGAGCAGTATGATAACAAGTGTATTGAGCATTGTGATGACGAAGGTCATGGAGCATTGTGATGAGAAGACCATGGATAATTGTGATGACGAGCGTCATGGGGCACTGTGATGTCAAGTGTTATGGAATATTGTGATCACATGGGTTTGGAGCATTGTTATGACAGAGGTCAAGGAGCATTTTGATTTCATTGTGATGACAATAGCATGAAACATTATGATGATGGGCATGGTGCATTGTGATGACAGGTTTCATGGATCATTGAGATGAAAAGGGGCATAGAGCATTGTGATTACAGTGTTCTTGGAGCATTGTGATGAGAAGGGTCATGGAGCCTTGTGATGACAAGGCCATGGAACATCGTGATGGCAGGGGTCATGGAGCATTGTTATGATAGTGGTAATGGAGCATTGTGATGGCAAGGGCATGGATCATTGTGATGAGAAGGCCATGGAGCATTCTGATGACATGTGTCATGGAGCTATGTGAAGTCAAGGGCATTGAGCAATGTGATGAGAGCGTTCATGGAGCATTGTGATGACAATGACATGGAACAGTGTGATGCCAAGTGTCATGGATATATGTGATGACAATGGTCATGGAGCATTTTGATGGCAAGGGCGTTGTGCATTGTGATGAGAAGGGCAGGGAGCATTGTGATGACAGTGTCATGGAGCAATTTGATGAAAAGTTTCAAGGAACATTTTGATGACAGGTGTTATGGAACATTGTGATGTCATGGGTCATCGAACATTATGATGATAAGTGCATGTAGCATTGTGATGACAGGAGTCATGGAACATTTTGATGACTGGGGTGAGGGAGTATTGTGACGAATAGTGATGTAGCATTGTGATATCAGTGGTGAGAGAGCATTTTGATGAGAAGTGCATGGAGCATTGTGATGACAAATTTTATGGAGCATTGTGATGACAAGATTGTGGAGCACATTGATGATAAGTGCATGGTGCATTGTGATGACAAGGGTCATTGAGCATTGTGCTGAGAAAGGCATAGAGCATTGTGATGACAATGGTCAAAGAGCAGTGTGATGAAAAGTTAATGGAGCATTGTGTTTAAATATGTCACAGAGACTGCTGATGACGAGGGCATGGACCATTGTGATGACAAAGGTAATGAAGCACTGTGATGACTGGAGTCATGGAGCATTGTGATGACAGGGGTCATGAAGCATGGTGATAAAAAGCGCATGGAACATTGTGATGACAAGGGCAATGAACATTTGTCTAATAAGTTTCATGGATTATTGCGATGACAGTTGGAATGGAGCATTGTGATGACCAGGTCATGCAGTATTGTGAAGACAGGTGTCAGGGAGAATTGTGATGACATATGTAATGGCCCATTGTGATGACGATGGCATGGAGCATTGTGATGCCAAGTGTCATGGGGGATTATGATGACAAAAGTAATGGAGCATTGTGATGACAAGGGCATGGAGCATTGTGATGACAAACGTCAAGGTGCATTGTGCTGACAAGTGCATGGAGCATTGTGATGACAAGGGTCACGGAATATTCTGATGACAAGCTTGTGGAGTATTTTGTTGACAATGGCATGGAGCATTGTGATGATAACGGCATGGGGCATTGTGATGAAAAAGGCATGGAGCACTGTGATGACAAGGGTCACGGAGCAGTGTGAGGAAATGTTCATGGAGCATTGTGGTTACAAAGGACACAGGGCCTTGTGATGACGCGGGCATGGCCATTGTGATGACAAACGTTATGAAGCATTGTGATGACTCCAGTCATGGAGCATTGTAAGCACAGGGGTCATGGAGCATTGTGCTAACCAGGGCATGGGGCATTGTGAAGACAGGGGCATGGAGCATTGGTCTGAGAAGTTTCATAGATTATTGTGATGACAGTGGACATGGTGCATTGTGATGACAAAGGCATGGGGCATTGTGATGAGAAGGTCATGGAGTATTGTGAAGAGAGGTGTCAGGGAGCATTGTGATGACATATGTCATGGTCCATTGCGATGACAATGGCAGGGAACATTGTGATGCCAAATGTAATGGAGCATTGTGATGGAAAATATAATGGAGCATTGTGATGACTAGGGCTTGCAGCATTATGATTACAAGGGCCATTGAGGATTTTCATGACAAGGTCGTGAAGCATTGTGATGACAAGTTCCTGGAGCTTTGTGATGAGAAATCCATGGAGCCTTGTGAAGACAAGTCTCATGGAGCATACTGATGAAAAGGGGCATGGAGCATTCTGATTACAGGGGTCTTGGAACATTGTGATAACAAAGACATGGAGCATTGTGATGACAAGGGCATGGAGCATTGGTCTAATATGTTTCATGGATTATTGCGATGACAGATGGAATGACACATTGTGATGACAAGGGCATGGAGCATTGTGATGACCAGGTGATGCAGTATTGTGAAGACAGGTGTCAGGGAGCATTGTGATGACATATGTAATTGCCCATTGTGATGACAATGGCATGGAGCATTGTGATGCCAAGTGTCATGGAGGATTCTGATGACAAATGTAATGGAGCACTGTGATGACAATGGCTTGGAGCATTGTGATGACAAGGGTCAGGGAGCATTGTGCTGACAAGTACATGGAGAATTGTGATGACAAGGGTCATGGAGCATTCTAATGACAAGCTTGTGGAGTATTTTAATGACAATGTCATGAAGCATTGTGATGAAAACGGCATGGGGCATTGCGATGAAAAAGGCATGGAGCCTTTTCGTGACAGGGTTCAAGGAGAATACTGACGACAAGTGTCAGGGAGCATGGTGATGACAAGTGTATTGAGAATTGTGATGACAAAGGTCATGGAGCAATGTGATGAAAAGGGCATGGAGTATTGTGATGACAGGCATCATGGAGCATTGTGATGACAAGTGTTATGGAACCTTGTGATCACAAGGGTTTGGAGCATTGTGATGAGAGAGGTCATGGATCATTTTGATTTCAAGGCACATGGAGCATTGTGATGACAAGGGCATGAAGCAATGTGATCCCAAGGTTCAAGGAGGATTGTGATGAAAATGGAAATGGAGTATTGTGATGACAAGCACATAGAGCATTGCAATGACAATGTCATGTAGCATTTTGCTGACAAAGGCATGGAGCATTGTGATGACAGGTGTCATGGAGCACTGTGATGACAAGCATCAAGGAGCATTGTGAATACACGGGTCATGGAGCATTGGGATGCAAAGGGCATGGATCATTTTGATGACAAGTTTCTTGGAGCATTGGGCTGAAAATGTTCATGGACTATTGTGATGACAGGTGTCATGGAACATCGTGATGACTAGGGAATGGAGCTTTGTGATGACAACTGTCAGGGATCATTGTGTTGTCAGGTGTTATGGATGGTTGTGATGACAGGGGTCATGGAGCATTGTGATGATATTGGTCACGGAGCATTGTGATGAGAATGTCATGTAGCATTCGGCTGGAAATGTTAATGGATTATTGTAATGACAGGGGTCATGGAGCATTGTGATGACAAGGGAATGGAGTATGGTGATGACAAGGTCCTGGAGCATTGTGATGAGATGACCATGGAAACTTGTGATGACAAGTCTCATGGAGCATTCTGATGAAAAAGGGCATGGAGCATTGTGATTACAAGGGTCTTGGAGCATTGTGATGGCAAGGGCATGGAGCATTTTGAGGAGAAGCCATGGAGAATTCTGATGACATGCGTCATGGAGCTTTGTGCTGACAAGGCCATGCAGCATTGTGATAACAGTGGTCTTGGAGCATTGTGATGAAAAGGCATGCATCACTGTGATGTAAAAGGCATGGAGACTTGTCATCACAGGGTTCAAGGAGCATACTGATGACAGGTGTCAGGGAGTATTGTGATGACAAGTGTATTGAGCATTGTGATGACAATGATCATGGAGCATTGTGATGAGAACACCATGGATAATTGTGATGATGATCATCATGGGGTGTTGTGATGATAAGTGTTATGGAACATTGTGATCACAAGGGTTTGGAGCATTATGATGACAGAAGTCATGGAGAATTTTGATTTCATTGTAGTGACAATAGCCTGAAGCATTATGAAGATGGGCATGGTACATTGTGATGACAGGGTTCATGGAGCATTGAGATGAAAAGGGGCATGGAGCATTGTGTTTACAGGGGTCTTGGAGCATGGTGATGACAAGGGCATGGAGCATTGTGATGAGAAGGCCATGGGACCTTCTGATGACATGCGTCATGGAGCTCTGTTATGACAAGGGCATGGAGAATTTTGATTACATGTTTCTTGGAGCATTGTGATGACAAGTGTCATGGAGCCTTGTGATGACAAGGCCGTGGAACATTGTGATGACAGTGGTCCTGGTGCATTGTTATGACAGAGGTAATGGAGCATTGTGATGAGAAGGGCATTGAGCATTGGTTTGAAATATTTCATATTTTATTGTAATGAGATGGACTGGAGCATTGTGATGACAAGGGCACGGAACACTGTGATACATGGGTCATGGAGGATTGTAATGACAAGTGCATGGAGCAATGTGATGAGAGGGTACATGGAGCATTGTGATGACAATGCCATGGAGCATAGTGAGGAAAAGGCCATGGAGCATTCTGATAACATGCGTCATGGAGGTTTTTGATGTCAAGGGCATGGAGCATTGTGATTACAGGGGTCTTGGAGCATTGTGATGAAAAGGGCATGGATCATTGTGATGAAAAATGCATGGAGCCTTGTCATGACAGGGTTCAAGGAGAATACTGACGACAAGTGTCAGGGAGCATTGTGATGACAAGGTCATGGAGCATTGGTCTAATAAGTTTCATGGATTACTGCGATGACAGTTGTCATGGAGCACTGTGATGACAAGCGTCATGGAGCATTGTGAATACAGGGGTCATGGAGCATTGGGATGACAAGGACATGGATCATTGTGATGACAAGTGTCATGTAGCATTTGGCTGAAAATGTTCATCGAGTATTGTGATGACAGGTGTCATGGAGCATTGTGATGACAGAGGTCATGGAGAATTTTGATTTCATTGTGATGACAATAGCCGGAAGCATTATGATGATGGGCATGGTTCATTGTGATGACAGGGTTCATGGAGCATTGAGATGAAAAGGGGAATGGAGCATTGTGATTACAATGGTCTTGGAGCATTGTGATGACAAGGGCATGGAGCATTTGATGACAAAAGTCATGGAGCATTGTGATGAGAAGACCATGGATAATTGTGATGATGCACGTCATGGGGTGTTGTGATGATAAGTCTTATGGAACATTTTGATCACAAGGGTTTGGAGCATTATGATGACAGAGTTCATGGAGAATTTAGAATTCATTGTGATGAAAACAGCATGAAACATTATGATGATGGGCATGGTGCATTGTGATGACAGGGTTCATGGAGCATTGAGATGAAAAGGGGAATGGAGAATTGTGATTACCGGGGTCTTGGAGCATTGTGATTACAAGGGCATGGAGCATTGTGATGAGAAGTCCATGGAACATTCTGATGACATGCGTCATGGAGCACTGTGATGAAAAGGGCATGGAGCATTGTAATTACAGTGGTCTTGGAGCATTGTGATGACAAGGGTCATGGAGACTTGTGATGACATGCCATTGAACACTGTGATGGCAGGGGTCATGGACCATTGTTGTGACAGAGGTCATGGAGTATTGTGATGAGAAGGGCATTGAGCTTTGGTCTAAAATATTTCATGGATTATTGTGATGAGAGTGGGCTTGGAGCATTGGGATGACAAGGGCACGGAACACTGTGATACATGGTTCATGGAGGATTGTAATGACAATGGCATGGAGCATTGTGATGGGAAGGGCATCGAGCATTGTGATGACAAGTGTCATGGAGCATTGTGATGAGAAATCCATGGAGCCTTGTGATGACAAGTCTCATATAGCATACTGATGAAAAGGGGCATGGACCATTTTGATTACTAGGGTCTTGGAACATTGTGATGAAAATGGCATGGAGCATTGTGAAAAGAAGGCCAAGGAGCATTCTGAGGACAGGCGTCATTGAGCTTTGTGATGACAAGTGCATGGAGCATTGTGATTACAGGGATCTTGGAGCATTGTGATGAAAAGGGCATGGAGCCTTGTCATGACAGGGTTCAAGGAGCATACAGACAACAAGTGTCAGGGAGCATATTGATGACAAGTGTATAGAGCATTGTGATGACAAAGGTCATGGAGCATTGTGATTAGAAGACCATGGATAATTGTGATGACGAGTGTCATGGGGCATTGTGATGAAAAGTGTTATGGAATATTGTGATCACAAGGGTTTGGAGCATTGTTATGACAGAGGTCATGGAGCATTTTGAATTCATTGTGATGACAATAGCATGAAGCATTATGATGATGAGCATGGTGCATTGTGATGACAGGGTTCATAGATCATTGAGTTGAAAAGGGGCATGGAGCATTGTGATTACAGGGATCTTGGATCATTGAGATGAAAATGGGCATGGAGCATTGTGATTACAGTGGTCTTGGATCAATGTGATGAGAAGGGTCATGGAGCCTTGTGATGACAAATCCATGGAACATCGTGATGGCAGGTGTCATGGAGCATTGTTATGACAGGTGTAATGGAGCATTTTGATGAAAAGGGCATGGAGCATTGTGATGAGAAGTCCATGGAGCATACTGATGACATGTGTCATGGAGCTTAGTGATGACAAGGGCATGGAGCAATGTGATGCGAAGGGTCATGGATATTTGTGATGACAAAGGTCATGGAGCATTTTGATGGCAAGGGCATTGTGTATTGTGATGAGAAGGGCAGGGAGCATTTTGATGACAGGGTCATGGAGCAATTTGATGAAAAGTGTCAAGGATCATTTTGATGACAGGGGTTATGGAACATTGTGATGTCAGGGGTCATCGAACATTGTGATGATAAGTGCATGTAGCATTGTGATGACAGGATTCATGGATCATTGTGATGACAGAGGTGAGGGAGTATTGTGACGAATAGCGATGTAACATTGTGATATCAGTGGTGAGAGAGCATTTTGATGAGAAGTGCATGGAGCATTGTGATGACAAGTTTTATGGAGCATTGTGATGACAAGATTGTGGAGCACTGTGATGACAAGCGCATGGTGCATTGTGATGACATGTGTCATGGAGCATTGTGCTGACAAGCGCATGGAGCATTGTGATGACCAGGGTCATGGAGCATTGTGCTGAGAAAGGCATAGAGCATTGTGATGACATGGGTCAAAGAGCAGTGTGATGAAAAGTTCATGGAGCATTGTGGTTAAAAATGTCACAGAGACTGTTGATGACGAGGGCATGGACCATTGTGATGACAAAAGTCATGAAGCATTGTGATGACTGGAGTCACGGAGCATTGTGATGACAGGGGTCATGGAACATTGTGATAACAAGGACATGGAGCCTTGTGATGACAAGGGCATGGAACATTGGTCTAGTAAGCTTCATGGATTATTGCAATGACAGTTGGAATGGTGCATTGTGATGACAAGGGCATGGAGCATTGTGATGACCAGGTCTTGCAGTACTGTGAAGACAGGTGTCAGGGAGCAATTTGATGACATATGTAATGGCCCATTTTGATGACAATGGCATGGAGCATTGTGATGCCAAGTGACATGGAGGATTCAGATGACAAAGGTAATGGAGCACAGTGATGACAATGGCTTGGATCATTGTGATGACAAGGGTCAGGGAGCATTGTGCTGACAAGTGCATGGAGAATTGTGATGACAAGGGTCATGGAGCATTTTGATGACAGGGCTTATGGAACATTGTGATGTCAGAGGTCATGGAACATTGTGATGATAAGGGGATGTAGCATTGTGATGACAGGGTCATGGAACATTGTGATTCCATGGTTGATGGAGTATTGTGATGACTAGTGATGGAACATTGTGATATCTCTGGTGAGAGAGCATTTTGATGAGAAATGCATGGACCATTTTTTTTTTTTTTTTTTTTTTTTTTTTTTTTTTTTTTTTTTTTTGCGGTATGCGCAGGCTCAGCGGCCATGGCTCACGGGCCCAGTCACTCAGCGGCATGTAGGAGCCTCCCGGACCGGGGCACGAACCCGTGTCCCCTGCATCGGCAGGCGGACTCTCAACCACTGCGCCACCAGGGAAGCCCGCATGGACCATTTTGATTACAAAGTTTATGGAGCATTGCAATGATAAGGTTGTGGAACGTTGTGATGAAATGCGCGTGGCACATTGTGATGACAATGTTCATGGAGCATTTTTCTGACAAAGACATGGAGCACTGTGATGACAAGGGTCACAGAGAATTGTGATGAAAAGTTCATGGAGCATTGTGATTACAAAGGTCACAGTGCCTTGTGATGACGCTGGCAAGGACAATTGTGATGACAAACGTTATGAAGCATTGTGATGACTGGAATCACGGAGCATTGTGATGACAGGGGTCATGGAGCATTGTGATTACAAAGGTCACAGTGCCTTGTGATGACGCTGGCAAGGACAATTGTGATGACAAACGTTATGAAGCATTGTGATGACTGGAATCACGGAGCATTGTGATGACAGGGGTCATGGAGCATTGTGATGACAAGGGCATGGAGCATTGTGAGGAGAAGGACAAGGAGCATTCTGAAGACATACGTCATTGAGCTTTGTGATGTCAAGGGCATGGAGCTTTGTGATTACAGGGGTCTTGAAGCATTGTGATGAAAAGTGCATGGATCATTGTGATAAAAAAGGCATGCAGCCTTGTCATGACAGGGTTCAAGGAGCATACAGACAACAAGGGTCAGGGAGCGTATTGATGACAAGTGTATTGATCATTGTGATGACAAAGGTCATGGAGCATTGTGATGAGAAGACCATGGATACTTGTGTTGATGAGCTTCATGGGGCATTGTGATGACAAGTGTTATGGAATATTGTGATCACAAGGGTTTGGAGCATTGTTATGTCAGATGTCATGGAGCCTTCTGATTTCATTGTGATGACAATAGCATGAATCATTATGATGATGGGCATGGTGCATTGTGATGACAGGGTTCATGGATCATTGAGATGAAAACGGGCATGGAGCATTGTGATTATAGGGTTCTTGGAGCATTGTGATGAGAAGGGTCATGGAGCCTTGTGATGACAAGGCCATGGAACATCGTGATTACAGGGTTCATGGAGCATTGTTATGACAGGTGTAATGGAACATTGTGATGGCAAGGGCATGGACCATTGTGATGAGAAGGCCATGGAGCATTCTGATGACATGTGTCATGGAGGTTTGTGATGACAAGGACATGGAGCAATGTGATGAGAACCTTCATGGTGCATTGTGATGCCAAGGGTCATGGATCTTTGTGATGACAAAGGTCATGGAGCATTTTGATGACAAGGGCATTGTGCATTGTGATGAGAAGGGTAGGGATCTTTGTGATGACAGGGTCATGGAGCAATTTGATGAAAAGTGTCATGGAACATTTTGATGACAGATGTTATGGAACATTGTGATGCCAGGGGTCATCGAACATTTTGATGATAAGTGCATGTAGCAATGTGATGACCGGAGTCATGGAACATTGTGATGACAGGGGTGAGGGAGTTTTGTGACAAATAGTGATGTACCATTGTGATATCTGTGGTGAGAGAGCATTTTGATGAGAAGTGCATGGAGTATTGTGATGACAATGGTCAAAGAGCATTTTGATGAAAATTCCATGTAGCATTGTGGTTAAAAAGGTCACAGAGACTGTTGATGATGAGGGCATGGACCATTGTGATGACAAAGGTCATGAAGCATTGGGATAACTGGAGTCACGGAGCATTGTGAGGACAGGGGTCATGGAGCAATGTTATAACAAGGGCATGGAGCATTGTGATGACCAGGTCATGCAGTATTTTGAACACAGGTGTCAGGGAGCAATTTGATGACATATGTAATGGCCCATTTTGATGACAATGGCATGGAGCACTGTGATGCCAAGTGTCATGGAGTATTCTGATGACAAAGGTCATGGAGCATTGTGATGGCAATGGTATGGAGCATTGTTATGACAAAGGTCACGGAGCACTGTGCTGACAAGTGCATGGAGAATTGTGATAAAAAAGGTCATGGAGCATTCTGATGACAAGCTTGTGGAGTATTTTGATGACAATGGCATGGAGCATTGTGATGAAAACGGCATGGGGCATTGTGATGAAAAAGGCATGGAGCCTTTTTGTGACAGGGTTCAAGGAGCATTCTGATGACCAGTGTCAGATAGCATTGTGATGACAAGTGTATTGAGAACTGTGATGACAAAGGTCATGGAGCATTGTGATGAAAAGGGCATGGAGTATTGTGATGACAGGCATCATGGAGTGTTGTGATGACAAGTGCTATGGGACATTGTGATCACAAGGGTTTGGAGCATTGTGATGAGAGAGGTCATGGATCATTTTGATTTCAAGGAACATGGAGCATTGTGATGACAAGAGCATGAAGCATTGTGATCCCAAGATTCATGGAGGATTGTGATGACATTGGAAATGGAGTATTGTGATGACAAGCGCATAGAGCATTGTAATGACAAGGTCATATAGCATTTTGCTGACAAAATCATGGAGCATTGTGATGACAGGTGTCATGGAGCACTGTGATGACAAGCATCACGGAGCATTGTGAATACAGCGGTCATGGAGCATTGGGATGACAAGGGCATGGATGATTGTGATGACAAGTGTCATGGAGAATTGGGCTGAAAATATTCATGGTGTATTGTGATGACAGGGGTCATGGAGCATTGTGATTACAGAGGTCATGGAGAATTTTGATTTCATTGTGCTGACAATAGCCGGAAGCATTATGATGATGGACATGATGCATTGTGATGACAGTGGTCATGGAGCATTGTGATGACTAGGGCATGGAGAACTGTGGTGACAGGGGCATGGAGCATTGGTCTGACAAGTTTCATAGATTATTGTGATGACAGTGGACATGGTGCATTGTGATGACAAGGGCATGAATCATTGTGATGAGAAGGTCATGGAGTATTGTGAAGACAGGTGTCAGGGAGCATTGTGATGACATATGTCATGGTCCATTGCAATGACAATGGCATGGTGCATTGTGATGCCAAATGTAATGGAGGATTGTGATGACAAATATAATGGAACATTGTGATGACTAGGGCTTGGAGCATTATGATGACAAGGGTCATTGAGAATTTTCAGAACAAGGTCGTGAAGCATTGTGATGACAATGTCCTGGAGCATTGTGATGAGAAATGCATAGAGACTTGTTATGACAAATGTCATGGAGCATACTGATGAAATGGGGCATGGAGCATTGTGATTACAGGGGACATGGAACATTGTGATGACAAGGGCATGGGACATTGTGAGGAGAAGACCAAGGAGCATTCTGATGGCATGCGTCATTGAGATTTGTGATGACAAGGGCATGGAGCATTGTGATTACATTGGTCTTGGAGCATTGTGATGAAAAGGGCATGGATCATTGTGATGAAAAAGGCATGGAGCCTTGTCATGACAGAGTTCAAGGAGCATACAGACAACAAGTGTCAGGGAGCATTTTGATAACAAGTGTATTGAGCATTGTGATGACAAAGGTCATGGAGCATTGTGATTAGAAGACCAAGGATAATTGTGATGACGAGCGTCAAGGGGCATTGTGATGACAAGTGTTATGGAATATTGTGATCACAAGGGATTGGAGTTTTGTTATGACAGAGGTCATGGTGCATTTTGATTTCATTGTGATGACAATAGCATGAAGCATTATGATGATGGGCATGGTGCATTGTGATGACAGGGTTAATGGATCATTGAGATGAAAAAGGGCATGGAGCATTGTGATTACAGGATTCTTGGAGTGTTGTGATGAGAAGGGTCATGGAGCCTTGTGATGACAAGGCCATGGAGTATCATGATGGCAGGGTCATGGAGCATTGTTACGAGAGGGGTTATGGAGC